>NC_079166.1:77377643-77560143 GCF_947568905.1 Ostrea edulis | reverse complement strand
AGAGGTTAGAGCGTACGTCCTGCATGCGATAGGCCGGGGTTCGAATCCCGGCCGCGACAGACCCAAGTCGTTAACACGGGTAGTGATAGTTCCATCGCCCGACGCTCGGGACCAGGTGTGAATGTCACGGGTCCTCGGAGATGACCTTATAAACAGATTTCCCGTGTCACAGTAGGTGTGGCACGTTAAAGAACCCTCACTGCTCAATGGCCGTAAGCGCCGAACATAGGCCTAAATTTGAAGCCCTTCACCTGTCTTGGTGACGTCTCCATATGAGTGAAAAATCCTCGAGCAAGACGTTAAGCAAGATACAATCAATCAACCACATTCACTCGTAAGGTGACGTCACCAATATAAATTTAGGGCTTCAAATTTAGGCTTATGTTCGGCGCTTACGGCTATTCAACAATGAGGGTTCAATAGCGTGTCACACCTGCTGTGACACGGGGCATTCGTTTAAGGTCATATCTGAGGACCTGTAACATGCACACCTGATACCGACCGTTTGACAATGAAACTGCCACTACCTGTTTTAAAGACTTAGGTATGTTGCATCTGGGATTCGAAGCCCGACTTTCTGCATGCGGGGCGAATGCTCTACTACTAGACAACCGTGGCGGTTTTGTTTTCAATAGATACAACTTATACTTGAAAGAAATCTTAAAGTATTACCGCTCTAATTACTTCATTTTTCAAGTGCATGTAATCAAACACTTGTAGATAAGCAATTACTACTGGAACATCTATATGTGTGGATATTGAGTCACCATGGTGTAACATTGTAAAGAATATTCCTATAGGATACTATTGTCAATTAGTTATTCAAATTCGGTTATTTACATGCATGTTGGTGACATGATGAAAAAAAATAGCATATTTAAAAGTTCGAAGATTGCAGAAACATGAAACAGTTAATGTGCCTTTTTCCAGAACATGGTTTCATCATATATTTATATACTATATTCCTGATAAGCAATGGTGTAAGTTAAAAAGAAAGATATGTAAGGTGTCAAGCAGGACGAGACAGCTGATAAACACACCAAGAAGACTCATATTGGTGTTAGAGAATCGCTCCGTAAACACAAGTTCTAAATGGTTTATTGATCTTGCAATGTATGGAATATTAAAAAAGATGAATGATGGAAAGGGAACATATGCTAATATAATACTTCAATATGATAGTTATATACAACGCGTTATCTGATTGGTCTAGAGAGTTATATACAAGGGACGATAAATAGAGAATAACACATGGCAAAATCTGAATCATACCCCATATTAACCCGATACTCCAATATCAGCGTACGACCCTCGGGGTAATACTGTAAAAGTTGATGATTGATATCAGATATGCTGCAGATTTTACCATATTTTGTTTTTTGTTTTTATTAGATATTTGAAAATAGTGACCATAATTCATATACATCTAAAAATATCAATAATTAATGCAATACAATCTTATAGTTCACTGACGGATAAAAGTAAAAACAATCATCAAATTTATTTGAAATAGCACTTTTAATGAATTTATTTTTAAAAAAAAAAAAATAGCAATTTAGATAACCATTATTAGTAATAGGAACATTGTTTCAGTTCCTTTTAGTTTTATCTTACTATTTAATAAAATTTGTAATTACATTTTCTTTCATGGTGGCACTTGTAAATACGTCTTTAAGTTGTGGAAATGGAACTGATGCACTTGCAGACATGTTGTTTACAATGTCAATATTGAATTCATAGTTCACTATTTTTTAAGAACGTCGTGAAAACCATTAAACTCACTGATTTCCTCTGCTGCATCTGTTGTGTGACCCTTTGAATAATTCCTCAGTAGGTCTGACAAGCATTTTGGTTTATTGAGAGTTCACAAAATATCACGTTCACACCAAGATCACCTTTAGTAAAAGCATTTGATTACTATCCGTATTTGTTTTGAAAAACAAAATGCAGTAACACCACTGACAAAAAGAAAACCCCACGTACTTCTTAATCTGCTTCAGAAATCCATCAAATATAGTAAATTATGAAGAAATGACAACAACTACTTCTGTTGTCTCTCACAGAACGGGATGTAATATGGTGGATTACTAACTACAATGCCTGTCAATAAAGATGACAACTCTTTTTGGTATAAACAAACTCCAATAACACAGTATTCTTGTGTAGTTAATGTCATATCACTTTTTTAAAAGTTTAGATAATCTTCCTATCATGCATTTTATAAATACATATTCTTCTCTAGTTAGTTCTTATTTTGAGGGTGTAAATATGTTCACATAAGAATGTAATTGGCCAGTTAATGTGATAAAACCATGACTTTAAATGCAACAGTTATTGTAAATATATCTTATAGCAGCAATAAACAAAATACACTCAGTAGATTGTATTGTAACTGTATCATGTGGTGGTTGACTGTGTGATTGATTGGATATTGTTTGACGTCCCTCTCGAAAATATTTCTTCACGCATATGGAAGCGAACATAACGAACAGTATTTAATTTCATAAGAAATACAAAATAGAGAGTTGAGCTAACATGGATCCCTGGATATATCAGAGGTGAGATCAGATGCGTAGGATAAGTAAGCAGCTCCTATTGACAGGTCACACCCGCCGTGAGCCCTATATCGTGATAAGGTAAATTTGCAAAATGCTGACTTTAAACGAGAGTGTTGAAACCTCTGAACCATCAAATTGGTTGGCAGTAGCCTGCCTCGATTTAAAAACTGATCATACACAGAACAAGCTATTGCGTAGCGAATCAGTTGAGATATATACACACTATAAGAAAGTGATAATGGAATATTGCTACCTGTATGTATTACTACATGTGTACATGACATAATGGGAACTTCAAGGCTAATTGGGAACAAGGGAAGGTTGAATTCAGATTTTCACCAGCATCTTTATAATAGTATTTCTTTTTGTCATTAACTTTATAACACAGTATAAAATAAAAAAAACACCTTATATTTGATGTCTTTTATTTACAATCAATGCATGGAATGATCTAACATAAAAGTTTCTTCTTTTCCTCTTTTTGATGAGGCAAATATACACAGCGACCAAGTAATATTGTCATCACCATTGATTGAGACATTGTATAAAGACGTAATTATATGCGATACCCACACATTTGAATTCAGAAACAACCCCTTAACTACACTAAGCGTCGACATAACTGACTTGATATTTATGGAAGAAAGAACATGACAGAACATTCCAAAAATATTTCAAAAACATTCTGTCATATGTTCTAGATAAACAAAGCTGGGTGTGTTTCCATCTTCCCTCTGAAATTTCTATTGAAAAATGAAAAAAAAAACCACCTCTTTTTGTAGAGAGACGCCATTCACTACATGTTGATGACGACATCAGAGAAAGAAAAAATCTTGGAAACCAGGAAAATGGAAGTGAACCTCTCCTCAACAATGCTGCAGGTATTTCTGAATCTGAACATCTGTTGAAACAAGGTATAGATAAAAGTAATCATTGAATATTTTTATCGATATTTTCATATCTTAACTTAATTCTGATTATCAAAAATGTATGTGGTAGACAACAGTCGTCTGACTAGATATTTACTTTGTTAATACTATGTTAACAGTATCTGATGACGACCCACCTACATTAAAAAGAGAAGATAAGTCTACCAGGGACGATGGCGCGATGTCGATATTAGAAAGGATGATACAAGGTAATATTCTAATTTATTTGACAGTAAGCTGTACCTGTCCGTTCGTTTAAGAGTACCTGCTATTAGAAGTTTAGCATCATTTTTGTTGGAAGTCAATAAATTCCCCTTTCTTTATCATGATTTTGTCGCTTTGACCTTTAAATGACATTGAACATACATTGAGACAGAACCATGTGACTCGTGACATAAGTGGATTATTTTCTAGGGACGTAAAACAGACAAATAAATTCATACCAGGGTTCCGGGTCTGCCCTACTCTCAAGTTTATATTCTGTGAAGAATTCATAAAAATTGTCATTTGGGATTTTACTGTTCCATCATTTACACAAAACCCCGATAAATAAAATGCCTAAGTTTGATATCTTGGGCTAAACAGGAGCGGTGCTACAAATAGTATAAACCTTTCCCAATAGTTTTAGCTCACCTGAGCTGAAGCCTTGAGTGAAATTTTCTGATCGCCTGTTGTCCGCCGTCTCTCCGCCTGTCTGTCTGTAAACTTTTCACATTTTTGATTACTTCCCCAGAACCACTGGGCGAATTATAACCAAACTTGCCGAAAAGCATACTTAAGTGTAAGGCTTTCAGTTTCTGAAGGCCCATCCTCCTTTCAAAGGGGAGATAATCACAAAAATGAAAAATAGGGTGGTGTTATTTAAAAATCAATGGACTAGAAGAATCGAAATTTACATGAAAGCTTCCTGACATTATAACCCCCGGTGGTAGGATAGGGTCATAATAGGGGATCAATTTTTTACATACAAATATATCAGGAAACATCTTTAAAACATTTCTCAACAACCACTGGCCAGAAGAATTGAGATTTACATTTAAGCTTCCTGATGTAGAGCAGATTCAAGTTTGTTCAAATCATGGCCCCAAGTGGTAGGATGGGGCCACAATAATGGATCAAAGTTTTACAGACAAATATGTAGGAAAATCTTTTAAAATCTTCTTCTCAAGAACCACTAGGGCAGGAAAGTAGAACTTTACATTAAAGTTTCCTAACGTATTGCAGATTCAAGTTTCTTAAAATCATGATCTCTAGGGGTAAGATGGGGCCACAATAAGGGATCAAAATTTTACAAATATACATGGAAACTATTTTAAAATCTTCTCTTCGGGAACCACTGAACTAGTAAATTACCGATTTACATGAAAACTTCCTAATAACATCACATACTAATACACAGAGAATGTCTTTAAAAATTCTTCTTCTGAAGAACCATTGAGCCATAAAAGTTAACATTTACATGAAAGCTTCCTGGCATAGTGCAGATTCAGATGTGTAAAGCAACCAACCAACAATAGACAATCAAAGTTTAACAAGCGAATATTTATGGAAAACTTTTTAATAATAATAATAATAATACCATATTTATATAGCACCCTTTTCATACACTATGTACGCCCAAAGGTGCATCACAATGCATATATACCTTACAACAGAATGTTATACACATAATACATAGAAAATAAATAAAACATTAAAAGCTGTACCTATCCTCATTGTACATATAAAACATGAACACACAAGATAACCATAAATATGCTAGATAATAATAAACATCAGTTTCAGGGCGTATTTAAATAATAATAATGAAATACACACACGCACACACAGCATATAATGTTTCGGGTATAATACATTAAAACATACAATTCCTTTTATATATATATATATATATATATATTTCACAGTTTTTCACAGAATCTAACCTACACGAATGACTGAAATGATAGAAACTAGTCCTGGAAAACTAGATGGAAAAAATGTGTTTTCAGTGACTTCTTGAAAGCACACAGTGTTCTACAGTCCCTTACATGTTCTGGAAGAGCATTCCACAGTTTTTGAGCTATTGTTCTGAAACACCGATCTCTGTATGTTACGGTTCGACTTTTTGGAATAACTAAAGCGACTGATTGTTTTATAGACCTAAGATTTCGGGTAGGCTTGTATACCTCTAGTAATTGTTTGATATAAGTTGGGCACTCATCATGTAAGGCTTTGTAAGTATAAGTAAGTATCTTATGTTGTGTCCTATACTGCACAGGTAACCAGTGTAGTTCTCTTAGTATTGGAGTGATATAGTTGTAACGAGAGGTCCTGGATATGAGACGTGCGGCAGTGTTCTGAATATGTTGGAGCTTGCTCAGGACTTTCATTGGAACATCAACCAGGAGAGCATTACAGTAATCTAACCTTGATGTAACTCGGGAGTTCACAAGAGATTTAGTTGCTTCTGTTGTTAAATATTTTCTGATATGGCCTATTTGCCGCAACTGTGCATAACAAGATCTGCTGACAGAGTTCACTTGTTTCTCCATATCCATCTTGGAGTTAAACATGACACCAAGATTTTGAACCCAGATTGAAGGAATAATGTGGGCCAAGGTGACTCAGGTGAGCGGTGTAGCCCATAACCTCTTGTATATTTCCCCTCCTCCATTTAGTTTCCTATTACGACCAGCAAGGGGTACTGAGGACCAGTTCTAACGCGGGTCCTCACGGGATATGTCGATTGTTGGTTGTATGTTGTAACGTCCCACTCCAAAATTTTTTCATTCATATGGAGTTGTCCCCATTGCTAATTACGGGCTGCTAATTTAGCTCCATCCTCGACGCTTACGACCTTTCAGCAGTGAAGGATCTGTATCGTCCCACACCTATTGTGACATGGGGTCTACATTTTTGAGATCTCTTCATATTGTCAGTATACGTGAAATGCAGATATTGATATTGTCGATATATGTGATATGCAAATCTTCATATTGTCGGCATATGGGGATCCAATTATTTTCTTAAAGGGTATAGGAAATATAATATAATTGTGAGCTGTATAAAAAGCTTGTGAATACTACTTCTATATGGCTTATCCAATAATCTTGAAACTGTGTACAATGCTTCGTTGCTATTTGCAGATATACATATTGTAGGAACAGTAGTGTCAATCATTATCCTTAAAATTATAGTGGACCTAAGAGGGATGAAGGGTGTAAAATAGCTTGTAAACACTTCTCCTACATACATGTATAGATATGTTTTCACATAGCCATGACATTTTGAACAACAGTTCATTACCATTTATTAACATTCTGACATAGTTTTGACTTGGGGATCTAAACTTTACAATGGATCTAAGAAGATTGTTTTATAGTATTTTATGTAGAAGGACATGTGCATATTTTACTAGTACTTCAGCATACCAGTAATTATTTTATTATCATATGCAGCAATGGCATTGGTCACATTGATGTTGAATCTTTTTTCCATATTTTCCTCTATGCACAAAGTGCAGTTCATAATGTCTATGATCCTGTCCATGCTTTCTCTCATATCATATGCAGTACATTACGGGAAAGAGGTGTAACTTGGAGGAATTTCAATTTGGGGAGGAGGGGAGACATTTGGTTTTAATAAAACCATACTATATTTGAAATAGATAAGAGTTAGCTCTTTAGCTACTTAAAATATCAACTGCATGACATCTAATATTTATATGGAACTAGTTATTACTGGAACATCTCCGTGTATGGATATTGAGTCACGTGATTGTGTGACATAGTAAAGAATATTCCTTTAGGATATTAATGTTCATGATTTCAGCTAGTTAATTAACATCTGGATATATTGAATGGATGTTGGTGATATAATAAAAATACCATAGTTACAAGTGAGGAGATTGCATAATTAAAGTAAGCCAGCAGAATTATCCTAACAGTTACAAAATTCTGTTGGAGACCACGATTTCATCATTTATAGAGTATATTCCTGATAAACAATACTTTTGGTTGAAAAGGAGGTGTTAGCGAAAACAACAGATAATATGTAAGGTTCCAAGCATGACGAAACAGCTGATAAACACACCAAGAAAACTCAAATGGGTGTTAGAGAATTGATACGCAAACTCAATTATTCAATAGTTTATTGATCTTGCAATGTATGAAATATGCAAATTTATACACAAAATGGAAAATGAACGTACGCTACTGCAAAGAATTGCATACACGAAAAATGATACATTTTGAGTGAAGTTCTGGGGAGTACTATATTTACTTCTACAGTGTGCTAGTATCGTTTCCCGATCTGCTCGAAACTTAACTTGACTTTGTATTTCCCTCTGCGGGTTCATCTTTGATATTTCCACTTCATGTCCACTGTGGCCTGTGTAGCACCTTGCTGTGTAATTCTTCACCGACTGCCTTTTGAGAACCAGCATCAAGTTATCACGAATCCTTCCTAACCATGGGGCCTTTCCAGTATCAATGTCATTAGTCATTCCCTTGGTGAACATGTCTGTTGTCTGTTATACTCCGCCATTCTCAACACTTACTGTCATTGAATTTCAAGTATGTCCCCCAGATTATTTAACTGTTTCTAACCATCCGTTTTTCTCCCAGCCTTCATCAGTTGCCAAACAGGCGTTACATTTACACTGTACAAATAACGCAGTGTTTACAAATACAAATAGCGCCATTGTACTCATACTTTTAATGATTTTATCGTGATTTCACTATCTATTCTTTTACCCATTCTGTATTTGTTAGATTATTCAGTATATATTTGATGTTTGATGTCCATTGTTCGTTTATTCTTCTTGGTTTCTATCCTACATACAACAAAGTCTTTCTACATAGTTTACTTCATCTTGTAGGATATTGACTGATTAGTTGTTACGTATTCATGCTCAGTACTATATAAACGATTCCTTTCTCGTTAAAAACCGTAAACACTAAGTATAGACCTAAATTTTGAAGTCATTCACCAGCAACAGTGATGTCTACATGCAAGGTGAAGATAACGAACAGTGATCAATCTCGTAACTCCTACAAGCAATACAAAATAGATAGTTGGGCAAACATGGACCCCTGGACACACCAGAGGTGGGATCAGGTGCCTAGGAGGGGTAAGCATTCCCTGTTGACCGGTCACACCCGCCGTGAGCCCCATATCCTGATCAGGTAAACGGAGTTATCCGCAGTCAAAATCAGTGTGCCAAGAACGGCTTAGCAATCGGTATGAAACACGTCAGACAGCATTTGACCCAATGCGAGGTTGTATTGACGAACTAGATCGTTATACATATTAGAGAAAAGTTCCGAATGGGGACATTCAACAATATACAATCAATCGATCAATTAACTCAGATTCATCCGTCCCATTGACTACATAGGAACAAAACAATTACAGTTTGACTTATCTTTACATGTTTTATTGTGTTTTCTAGTTTGGTGGGTAACCTAATGATTATGGTGTTTGCTTTGGAACTGGGACATCCGGTTTCAATCGGATCCCGGTGGTGTATCAAACTTTCAGCGTTTAGCATAGGTTGTGACTGTTCATTCTCCCGTTGGAATGCACTACAAGTGATTACAGGTATATCAGATATCACATTAAAACTGATAAAGGTGCTGTATCACATCACGGTGAGTTTTTGTACGATGAAGAACTCTCTTTCTGCCGTGAGTATAGGTTAAAATCTGGGACATCTTCTACATTTTATCACTGTATCTGACCCTTTCTTTTCTAGAATCTCACATGTTACCCTCCACCGTGTCAGTTTTGATGAGGAACACAAAATATTCATATCTTGTTTTCCGCCATTTGAATAAGAATCACCCTGATTCCGTACAAAAGTACTCAAAATTGATAATACAAGGATTATATTTTTATATAATATGTTTTGGATTTCTTTTGAGACAAAATTGATTGAAAAGCTACACGAGAATAAAGAATATCTTGCTGTGGCCTTCAGTTCGACATTTAAATGTTTCGACGACGCTTTATCTATTGATAATATTCATTATACCCCTACAAACGAAGTTACAAAGGTATTCTGGAATTACCTTGTCCATCTGTAGACATAATTTATCTAGATGCTATCTATAACACCGATGAACATATTTGATCAAAACTTGATGTATATTTGGTAGAAATAATAATGAGTATCTGCTATTTGGATTGAGATATTTTAATGTTCAAGAAAGTCATGGATTTTTCTTCCCCATTTTGAGGGGTCGTTGTCTTTGTCCAGAGTATATCTTAAAAAACCAATGAAGAAGTTTAAAACTTTGAGTATATAATATGTATATAATGAAATTGCACATATGTCATTTTCTTTGAGATTCTTCAACGTTCAAAAAAGTTATGGATCTACAACAGTCTCGATTGAAGTCAGCATTTTGCAAATGCTATGGTCGCTATCACGATGTTGTTCGTCAATACAACCTATCATTGAGTCAAATGCTGTCTGACGTGTTTTATGTCGATTGTTAAGCAGTTCTTGGTACACTGATTTTGACTGCTGATAGCTCCGTTCACCTGATCAGGATATAGGGGCTCACGGCGGGTGTGACCGGTCGACATGGGATGTTTACTTCTCCTAGGCACCTGATCCCACCTTTGGTGTGTCCGTTGTCCATGTTTGCCCAACTATCTATTTTGTATTGGTTGTAGGAGTTATGAGATTGACCACTGTTCGTTATCTTCACCGTTCATCTATACATTTTACATGTTTTTAACAGTATCAGCTTAGTTGTTTCCTGTTAGCTGTTCTGTCACATAGACCACTATATCAAACTAGGAAATGTTATAAAGGAATCATCAGTCCATTGCTTTCCCTTTATCTGCGTGTCGGTGTATGGATATACTTTTGTTAAATAAAGATGTATGTCACTGTGGCCCATCTATATTGATTATATTCTGTAGATTCTTTATTTTACGCGAGTACTTACTATCGCGAAATGACTCATTGACGTCAAATCGCGAGAAAATAAATTGGCGAGTGTTCCGTTGATCAAATATTTTTGCATGTATTTTAGCAATACAAAAATCAAAGCGAGATATATTTTTTCGCAGGTGATGTTTCTCGCGAAATTACGCGATAATGAATTGCTCGCGTATATTTAGGAAATTACAGTATGTCATGGAAAAAAATCAGAACTTACATTGTATATCAAGCATATAAAATAAATTGAGTAATGTTATATTGCAGAATATATAGAGTTTTTTTTTGTCAAGAAGATGTTTACTCTTCAATGCACAGTCCCGTGTGGATCCACGTTAGAATATGTCCACAGTACCCTTTGTTTGGTTTGTCGTAAGAGTCGACTAAATGGGGCGATCATTTGGATGAGACCACAAAAACTGAGGTCTCACAGCCGGTGTGACAAGATCAAGACCCCTCGTTCAAAGGCCGTGAGCGCCGAACATAAGCCTAAATTTTGCAGCTCTATATGATGAAGTCTTCACATGAGTTAAAGATTCTGCAGCGGGACATTGAACAGTGTACAACCAATCAAAAATAATGAGGACAATTTCACTGTTTCCGTCCTGCGGGGGTATATTGCTCCCGCTTTTCCCCATTCATATGTCGAATTGCTATATCCCATTGAACTCGAAATAAAGAACACCGCTGATGGATATTCCATATGTTCTTAATCTTTGAATATCTTTCTTAAATCCCGATCCTCACAATCACACATCTTAACTCTTTAATCATTTCCTAGCTGTAACACATATTGACGCAATTTATATGTGCATTTGTTTTTACTGTGTATTTTTGTTGCTACAGCGACAATTGTTGATATTTTCTTATCAAGATGATAAGAAAATATCAACAATATATGTAAGACAAAAATGAGTGATTTGACGGATTTATTTGGTATTTATGACAGTAGCAAAGACACAGAATTGGGAGACATACCTGTGATACGTGGGCGTTCCCGCGAGGGGAGAAGTCTTGTTAACTCGTGGCCCCGACTTGTTTATTAGTAGCCACGATATACTGATCCGCGGCCACCATTTACTAACTCGTGGCCAGGATTATTAATTCGTAGCCACTACTTGTTAAAGCATGGCTACAGATTAATTCTTCTTCTCTCTCGCATTTTCTAACCCGGATTAGCTTTCATAATTCAATGAAATATAGGTATCAAAGAAAATAGAAATACATGCATTTCCAATGGACATGTTCGCTTTCCAGTGCA
Source organism: Ostrea edulis (assembly GCF_947568905.1). Taxonomy (NCBI): domain Eukaryota; kingdom Metazoa; phylum Mollusca; class Bivalvia; order Ostreida; family Ostreidae; genus Ostrea; species Ostrea edulis. The sequence goes on along the minus strand of NC_079166.1, from coordinate 77,548,461 downwards.
CGAAAGTAATAAGAATGAATCAAGCTAAAGTTTTAACTTTCCTGAAATATTAGTTAGAGAGGGGGTGTTATGCAATCTGGCCAAGTTTCAAGTAGTGTTTATAGAAAAGCTATTCCTGCTTCGATGGGACAATTCCCGTAAAAGTTGTATTTCAAAAACCCGAAATCACGAACAGGAAATGTTATACCAAAGATGAGAACGTACATTTTCCAACGAATAAAACGATATGCAACATCAATATGTTATAACAAACACGAGGACATTCAAACGATATCTAACTTGATTTTTAATTGTTTATTATTTCATCAAATATTGTTAAACACTGGGTGTTTGTTTCATAAAATATCTATGCAGTTATTCTTTTTTTGATTCAAAATTTCAAGATTTAATAAAAAAGAAATTTATGTACCCGCTGTTTTTATCCGATTTTTAAAACATCAGAGAAATAATTGTATAGGACATCTAAGTTTTAGAATTCAGGTTTCAAATTAATTTTGGTCGAATTGCAGATATCGTGGCAGTTAAGATATGCAATCGGATTTCGATAAGACCGATATTTTTCCCTCTAGAAACATTAGCATCATCTATGTAGTCGTATTCAATTGGTCAAACCAGCAAACACTGGTGGGAGTATATCTTACATTTTCTGACCAACGCAGCGAACATCATTATACATTCTTATCATGACGAAAAGTGGTCTTTCTGAGAGCAGGCACGTAGAATCGGGGGTATTTTTTTGACAAAGACCATTTTCCGTTATTTTCATATTCAAATAAAAATAAAGCACATTGTCATGAATGAGTCAACTTCTATTCATTCTACCATATAATTGATTGAAAACAGCCACTTTCATAAACTTATCAAGATTCAATCGGTAGCAACGTTTTCATCATTAACGGCGCAAATATCTGCAGTTTGTAGCTACAAGTGTCTTTCCCCCCATAAATAGCCATACATGTACCTGTGTTATATGACTCTAAGAACATCACACTCAAGGTTTTTGTTCCACTCTTCCAAAAAGTTATAGCAGGAAATATAATGCTAAAAGTTGATAATAAACTTCCATCTGTCATATTTCTACAATTGTTGGTAAAAGTTTCAGAAATCATGAAAATAAGTTATGTCCAAATGTTTTGTAATAATTGTTTAGGCGTCATAAAGTTAGAGCAAACATTATTTCAGAACAATAGTTCAAACGAAGGATTGTTTCAATGAAATATATAGTTTAGATACTAATTTTAAATGTTAATTTTATGTTTGTATATATATGTTTTAATGCAGGACAACAATGGAAACTAGATATATGCTAATTTGTGTTAAAGGCCATCATTATTATTATTATTAGTGCAAAACGTGAGAATTGACTAATTCATGGCACTACGCTGCACATATGTATATTAGGTGACTCTACCCACTTTTTTCTGAGATAGTAGTAGCGAAGGAGAAGAATGTAAGCTTAAAGGAAGTGAACATGAAAATATGAGAAAGGATTTCGATTTGTCATGTTGATGTATATAATGAATTCTAAAAATCACTGAGATGTACCGTTCTTCAGTAGGGAGATATTTCACAAAGATTAACTAATCTTTTCAATCCTTGGGAGCTGCAATATTGAAAATATCATTACCTTTTTGCTGGATTATCGCTGAGCATCCACTGATGCTGACGTCAGTAGGACACATTGCGCATTTTTGGCACATTGTAAGCATCAACGTTGAAATGCCATCATCAGAAAGTGAATTAGATATGGGATATCAGTTTGAACCTGTTGTTACTGAGGAAGAAATTGTTTCTCAGAATAATACTTTTTCACCAGCAGTTGATTTTAGCGAGAGAGGAATTTTATTTGATTGGTGTACTTGTGGAAATTGTAAATATATGTATGTGCATTCAAGGGGTGTCTTTGTTGTCATGAGTTTGAACATTTTGTGTCAGATTAAATAGATATACACATGAAGTGCAGTTCTCCAAGCTCATATTTCAACACGGTGTGTCGAAGTCCTGTTATAATTGATACAACTTACATTTATCCATGGATTTATGTATCCAGAGAGGAAGGGTCTCAGAGGACTTGGATAAGAACTTATGAAACAAGTAATGAAAAATACCTTCTCTATTCACATGTATTAAAATCTAAGCACAGCATGGCATTTGTGTGTAAACATTTCCAATTAGACACACGTGATAGAATATAGTAGCAATTCTGTTGCAGACATGCAATCAAGATATATGGCCTACAGACAGTTTATCAACTAGGTCAGACGCGGTCAGCTTCTTGGGGGGAAAAGCATACCCTTATGTGTTGTGACATAAAATAAGGTTGCATTTGCTAAAGAACAATGCAAATAGGAAGGATTTCTTAAAACAACAGACTGCTATAGTATTTTTCAAAATGTAAATAAAAAATATAATTGTAAATTGCATCTCCAAAATTTATCTGTGGTCCATGTACATCAGTTAGTATAATATATATATATATATTATTATGCATGCCTATATTGCAGTACTTTTATGACACAGACACGTACCTAAATGATTCCCAAATATTTTAAAAATTTAGTAGAAGTAATTGAATTGGAATCTTGAAATATACAGAGCTTCTGAGTAAATTTAGAAGTTGGAGGAACTGGAAATATTTCGTGGGAGTGTTTTCTTCTTTTTCTCATTGTATTGTAATTAAATTTGATTTCAATTCTTTTTGCTCCAAAATGTTATCTATCAATTCCAATATGAATCCATAAACTTCTTCTGCTGTATAACAGTGACCCAGTCAACAGCAATGTGTCTCATCCACGTCAGAGCACGAATGCATACTGGTAAATAATGGATGACCTCCATAAACATTTAACGTGGATTGTTTAATTGATGAGAGGTGAAGATAACGAACAGTGATCAATCTCATAACTCCTATAAACAATGAAAAATAGATAGTTGGGCAAACATGAACCCTTGGACACACCAGAGGTGGGATCAGATTCCTAGGAGGAGTAAGCATCCCCTGTTGACCGGTCACACCCGCCGTGAGCCCTAAATTTTGACCAGGTAAACGGAATTATCTGTAATCAAAATCAGTGTACCAAGATTGACGAAACAATTTGTATGAAACACGTTAGACAGCATTTGATCAAACGTCGTAATAGAAACAAGCAAATTAGATTTAGGCAACACTCTTCAGTTTCAGGAGGTTTTTTAAGATTATTATGCAACAAATATTTTTTTTTATGTTCACTTCCTTTAAGTAATTTAACAAAGGACGATCCCAAGGACACACATATACACTAATCATTATATCAATGTTTTGTTTTGAGGAAATTTGAGTTCGTTTTAATTGATGTACACTCCTCCCCCACGAGTTTGGGCAACCTCCTCTTTCATTTTCTTGTCAAGAATTTTACACAAAACATGTTGGCCTCCGCCCTCTCCCACTTTGAAAAAAAAAACCCGTTGTTACGAGCCGGTAAGAGAAGGTACAAATAGGTCGATTTCCAACTCGCACTGACACAGCTCGTAATCAGAACACACAGAACACCGCAAAAGAATACTGCTAGGCGACTACAGTTTTCTAGTTCTGCAAGTCGTTAGTTTGGTAGACATGCCATATGGACTGTAGAATGTACATTCCTATGGAAAACAGAGTTTCGCTTTGTTTCTTTTTTAATATGTAATGCTTTAAAAATCTAAAACTACATGTGTATAGAATTATTCTTATTTACAAGGCATGTCGTGGAAATTCTTTTATTTCATATATCTATTTGTTGTTGTTGTTGTTGTTGATGCAAGGTAAAGATAACGAACAGTGATCAATCTGATAACTTCTATAAGCAATACAAAATATATATTTGGACAAAGCTGCTTATTTTTCAAATCGACGCAGATGTATGACAAATATGCTGATGTTTCAACAGTCTGGATTGGAGTCTGTATTCCGCAAATCGTATAGTCGTTAAGATAATGTTAAAGTAATTCCACCCTCCTGTGATGTCATCAGATTTTGCAAAATCAATGATTTATTTACATTTATGCGTGATAGAAACATAAATTTTGTTGGAGTCTTTTCCGAAATTATTGTAAAAAATCTTGTTAAAAATAAACTATTTTAAAAGTCTAAGATATAGATGAATAATCAATTATACGTTTTAAAATATTGAATCCAAGGGCAAGATCTCTGTTTCTATTGATTTCTTTATCAAGTCTATTATGCGATAGATTTCCTTTATTTTTTACAGACATTTTGTATATTTTTGTGAAGATACAGTTTCATGAAATTGTTATGGATGCTACTATATCGTCATAACCAGTTTCTATGAAATTTTGATAACGCTGTGTAAGGAAAATTGCCATTTTCTGACTGTGATATATGATTCTGTTTATGTACGTTTCGTATCTTAAAAAGTGATGACATATGTGTTTTATTTGATAATTTGTTAGTTTTAACTCTAATGAATGGAAATAAATACATTTTTCAAACTTGTATCAGATAAAACTGCGAGTATGGAGTTACCTTAATTGCAAATACATGATGGAGTTAGGTTGAACGGATCGTTCTGTACATAGTACTAATTTTGACTACGGGTTACTCCATTTACCTGATCAAGATAGAGGGTTAACGGCAGATATGACCGGTCAACAGGGGATGCGTACTCTTCCTAGACACTTGATCCCCTTTATCTGATGTGTGTTGGTCTCTGTGTTTGTGTTCGGGATTATACTTTGGTAGTTGCATCACATTTTTTTCAAGCTTATCCTGGAGGTTTGTGTATTCTTACGTCTCCTTGATAAGGCGCTGCCTTACTTGGTCAGGTTTGTTGAATATGAATAACATAATGTTGATTCTGTCAATTGCATGTATTATCTTTAGTATGCTTCTCTGTTGATATTGCTTAAAATACAAGATGTGCCGACCTGACGAAATCACAACTACGAAAAAAGCTTGATATATTCTTGCTGATTTTTGGGGGGCTAATTATATACATGCATGTATCAATACCTAAAATTCAAGCTGGCTTTGTCAGTACGAATTGAATTATATCTTCTGCTTTTTCAGGGATTATTCACATTTAAGTGAGCATGATAGACAAACAGATGCATGTAGTTGAATAGCCTATTTTACAATTGTTTTTAATTCGTTACGCAAATGTGTTTATGAATTTCCAATTTGCTGAGTTAATACATTTGTAGTCTAGTCAATCTAGCTCATATATGAGCAAAACCTCAAACTAATTGCAACAGAAATGAAATTTTGATTATTCGTGCAAGAAAACACAGGCAAACATCATATTAAAAATCGGCTTTTGTATTTCAATGGGAAAATTGGAATTTTGGGGTAAAATGATGTTGTTGTTTTTTCATGAAAATCGTTTAAAACTGGAAATCGAAGAAAACGTCCATTTCATGTAACATACAGTAAAAATTAGTTTCAAATTTCAACCTGGAAATGTTCGATTAATATTTTTTACAGCAGAATATATTCTTTCCTTGACTGTAATGTTTGGGTAAAATCTTGCTTTTTTGAATATAATTGTTAAAGATTGAAATTTTAAGAAGAAAATCCACATATTTTTATACATTTGAGGCTACTAATAAAACATTGAGGCTAGGATTTATTTTAAAAACTGCTCATCAAGTAAGATATATAGATTATATGCAATATATATGAAAAATACCATTTTAGGTAGGAAAACCTACCTTTTTGTAAAACAAAAATACTGAAAAACTGGAAATGATAGGAAATAACTGTTTTATAGAAGATATGGCATTGATCTCATGAATTTAAGAATAAAACGTTGAAATCACAACTAACCTTTTCTGCACCAAATTTTATTTTCCCTTTCCGAATTTTGGGCTGAAATCTTCATTTTCCAACAAAAATCGTTAAAAACTGGATTTTGGAAGAAAATACTTTCCCCTCTCCATTAGGCATATATGAGTTACCACATGAAGATTTATACATTAAAATAAACTGTTAACACAAAACAAGTGCTCTTTCAAAAATGGTCTGTTAAAGATGACCTATATTTTTGCAGTTACTCCCTTTGCATCGGAAGTTGGAGGCGCGCTTACCATCCTGGTACTATGTTTCACATAAATACATGTAGTATTTTAAAACAAACAGTGTATAGTACAGCTTATGTTACCAAATTTTTTATTAAGCTGAGTTTTAACAGTTTGCACTACATCTATGACGAAACAGGGTTCAGTTTCTTCGAGTTTATAAAGAAATCTTTAATACGTGCACTTCGTCAAATTCTAGAGTTTGGGAAAGAGGGGGGGGGGGGGGGGGGGGGGGGAGTATAGCCGTATTTGACGTTTAGTTCTATCCAAATTATTGTGCAATTAATAACGAGAATTTCAGAAGCAATATGTTTTAAAAACAATGGACACATGTAATTAAAAGCAAAGTGAATCAGGCACGCAGCATCGTAAAAAAGAAATGGGGGAGAGGTGAAGATAATTTCACAATATTGCCTGAAAATTGACAAGTGAATTTTAATCCAAATTTATAAAAAAAAAAATCGTTGATGGTGTGTGTGGGGGAGGTCGTTCTTTCAGTTCAATTTTATACTTCTTCTGTGTACAGTTCACGACAATGCTATTTTTTTTAAAAAAGAGGAGGGAGGGTAACTAATCTGTCTAACAATCGACCTCTGTACGTAAAAAATTCATCAACTTTGCATATAATGATAAAAGGGGGCAGAGTCATTGTTGCTACGTGCCTGATAATCATATAAGTGATCAGTTGAGTAATTGCAGTACCGTTTAGTCCATGTTTTTACAAGTACAACGGTTAGTGTCACAATTTGCCTTGCATTTAAAGCGAATAACGTTCAAAAGTTTATCTGGCGCGACTAATTGTAATTTAGTTTTAACGGATAAAATAATTGCTGAAAGCAGTGATAAGCCCCATTTCGTAGGATCCAAATTAATCATTTCTTTAGTCCACTCGGTGCTCCTCTTCTGCAGCTGTAGTTAGTGGAAATGACTGAACTTGTAAAAATGATATTGTGTTGGACAATTCCATCGTATAAAGTTGATATGACATCGACACCAGAAGATATATTTATCTCTATAGAATCCTCATTTAGGAAGGTGAAGATAACAAACAGTGATCAATCTCGTAACTCCTATAAGCAATACAAAATAGAGAGGTGGGCAAACACGAACCCCTGGATATACCAGAAGCCTATGAAGAATAAGTACCCCCTCTTGGCAGGTTACACCCTCCGTGAGCTCTATATCTTGATCAGGCAAACGGAGTTACCCTTATTCAATATCATTGTGCCAAATGGCCTAACAATCGGTATGAAACAAGTCAGACAGATTTGACCCAATGATAGGTTGTATTGGCAAAGTAGATTGTTGTAACGACTATAGAATTTGCGACATGCTGACTTTAAACGAGACTCACTGTTGAAACAGCTGCACCATCAACCTGTTTGTCAGTAGCCTGCCTCCATTTAAAAATTAATCATATACAGAATTTGTTCGCGATTTGTCTACATTTTGACACTCCATTGGTTTTTTAAGTATAAAGGACCCGTTCAGATGCCGAACATTCTTGACGTTGTGTCACATCCTGTTAATGCATGTAGAAATGGCAAGGATGGACAAACTTCGTTCCTAAAAAGACGTCTGGTTTTAACGATATTTTTTTTACTTAGGGGCAAGATCAAAAGTTCAATGTCTCACAAAAAACTAAGTTCACATAGTTTTCACCAAGACCCCCTCCCCCTTTAAAACTTAATATAACAAATGTTGAAACTAATCGAATAACAAGAAAAGAAACGTACGATTATAAATAACACTCTGTATACCTCTGTATACCTATTCTACTGTTTATTCACAAATGAAAGTGTACATTAAATCTATTAAATGTTCATTAATATGTTTTAAATATTATGTGGTATTCAACAGTCCTTGTCGTTTTCCTTTTCCCACTAAAGTGTAATCAATATCGGATGACAGAAACTTAAGGGAGTTTTTAACCCCCCCCCTAACTAATGGAATTTAAATTTCCATCCGACATTGATCTCGTCCTTTAGGGCAGTTATGTTTATTTCAGAGTTCGTTGTTATCTCTGTGCTTTATATAGAGACATTTCAAACACAATGTGCATTTTGTATGATCTTCTAAAATTTACGATAAATAACTATCCCATTTCCATTTTCAATGATCGTGTGCCAGGGTGGCGAGAATTCCATCGTCATCGAAAACAATTTTTTCTTGAATAGATGGTCGGGCGGTCTAGCGCGCTGGTCGCATGCTGCTAGGAGATGTGGCTCCGCAGGTCGTGAGCCCAAGACTAATTAGCAAAAGTAACTACTAGATTTTACATCAAATCATGATACTATGCGCAAGTGTTTACTTAGATTGATTTTTATTATTCATATTATCGATGTTTTATTATCATTATCATTACCCATGAATGACTCCCCAAACCTGAATTTGAAAAAGAAAAGCAAAATTACCTTACTTAGTCTTATAAAACTTTTTAATACAAAACGCTTGCTCAGATGATGAAGATACAAATTAACTGAAACTTTTAACCCGAATGGCTTTCCATACTTTCTTTTTTACACAAATGTAATTCCCTCTTGTAAATTGACACTAATTCATTTAAGATTTCATTTATAATTGATTATTCATAAATTCTAAAGTAAATATTGTGTTTCATAATTAAAATTAATTCAGTAGAGGGTCAAACACAATATTTTGAAACTTTGTTCCGAAAGTTCCACCGGGAATGGAAATCGGCAAAGAATATGAGATGCTGAACAATATTGTATGTATATAGACTGTCTTAAAATCACCTTTTTAATACAACTGTTAAGCTGTTTAATCGCGTTTTTATTACATTTACTTTAATTCGTCGTGTATAACTTTATTCCGATGACTGTCATAGTCAAGTCACTCCCCTTTACGTGTACGACGTGCCGTAAACACCACAAAATATCGATGGTTTACTAAAACATTTAAGTCTAAATTTGAAATATTTCCCTTGTCCGATTTTGTCCGATTTTTTGTATGTTGTTAACCACGCTTTTGTTTATTAAATTCCATCGAGTTTGTTTCTGTTTCAATTAATTTGAGGTGATTTGCTAGATTGACTACATTATTACCAATTTCAGATAAAAATACCGGTGTGTTAGTTTTATTTACAACATATTGAGACATTTGTCAAATGATATGCATGCATGCAAAACGTATACGGTACCAGTTTTGATGCACCAGATGCGCATTTCGAAAAAATAATGTCTCTTTAGTGATGCTCGAGCCTAAATTTTGGAAATTCGAAATGACAAAAAACTTGTAAGAGCAAAAATGAAAACTAAAGTGCCAAAAAAAGGATCAAAGCTATGCATGAGGGGGATATATTCCTTAATTTGGGAATGAATCTCTAAATTTTATCCCAGAAATTAAATATACATCCGTATTGTCAAGCTAGCAACGAAGTACTTAGCTACTGGACTATAGACACCGTCTGGGACTAACAGTCCACCAGCAGAGGCCTCGACCCAGGGGTCTATTATTCTAGGCACGCAACGGACGCCCCTTGTATATATACAAACATACGTCTAATCTCGGTGGTGGGTTAGTAGTTACATGTGTATGATGTAGATACGTTCATTTAAGGATGTGGTAAGTTTTTAAAATTGAAGCGCTTCCGATGTTTATGCGAATTATCCTGTAATGAAATATACATATTTGCATATTAACCCCTCAAAATCAAACAGTTATATGTGTGTTTGTGTGGTAAATATATACCCTATGTACCTTCAGAAATTTTCCACTAATTCCAATGGGTTTAATCTACGTTCAGAATGAAACTCACTGTTTATTTTCTGTAAATACCGTGTGCATGGTCAGTGACGGCTGTCCTATGGCTTTTCTAATATCAAACCGCAACATTTTTGTAAAGGTTCTGGTCTAGAACATTTAAATGTGAAAAAGATATTGATTACCTATCTTTATTTACACAATGCTTCTGATTTACAATATAGATTTACATTCATGATTTAAATATGTTTTAATATTTCACAGATTCAACAAACTTACTAAGTGCTTCCTATGAAAACACTGTTAGTGTTAATGATACATATATCGCAAATTGAAATGAATGTCACCAGATATCGCTTGTCTATAATTTGTCCTTTCCCTGAATCTTTTTAAGTCAAGCTGTTGATTTCGCACGCCTTATACTGCTTTGAAAGTGTTAAATATATTGAAACATAACAAACTTATTTAAGACGCTCTTGCGGTCGAAAAGTAAAATGTGTCTCCATTTTCAAGCCTAAGGTATGTAATTAATGTAATTCGCCATATATTTGAGTTCCATTAATACATTCATTTGAGTGTAAAATATTATTTTGACGAATGACTACATCACTGACACAGTCCTACTGTCGGGATTATACGAACGCTTTACTTTAAACTTAGTAATTTTGAATCACTTAATGAAATGAGAGACATCTTTATATTCTAATCAAGTAGTAACTGATTTATATCATCTGCTAAATCATTTTCCTCTGATATGATACATAATTTCGCTGCAGAACAGCATACCCGTTTAACTTGTGCTGGGTTGCAATATACTTCACCTGGGCTGGTTGAATTCTCTAATCACCATTTGTCTGTCTGTCCGTCTGTCCATTTTTCTGTCTGTAACCCTTTTCACACCTTCATCTTCTCCAGAACCGCTGTGACAATTGAAATCAAAATTTGGAAAATATACTTTAGTAAAGGGGGTTCAAGTATGTTCAAATGAATCGCCGTGTCCTTTCAAAGGGTAGACTATCAAGAAGAATAAGAAATAGAGTGTGTTTAAAAACACCGGCTTTTAAAGTTTAAATCTGCATGAATACTTCCTGATACGGTGGAAATTAACGTTTGTCCAAATCATGATCCCAGGGGATAAGATGATACCACAATAGGAAATCAATGGTTTACCTGTAAATATAGAGGGGCATCTTTAGAAATATTCTTCCAAAAAACAGCTAGGCCAGAACGAATGAAATTTTCTTTCAAAGAACAGCTGGGCCAGAAACAAAATGAAATTTACATGAAAGTTTTTTCCTTTTAAAAAGTATTTTCAAATGTGTTGAAATTGTTGTCCCCGGAGGTAGGATGGAGTCACAGTAGGGGATTAAAGTTTAACATGCGGATATAATAGGTACAAAATTTTAAAAAAATCTTCCCCAAAACAGCAGAAGAAAAACATGTTGATATGCTAGCATCCATAGGTGGTGCAAATTCAACATTGTTCAGTTGTGGCTCCTCGAATGCACACTAGGGATTCAAATTTTACGTGGAAATGTATAAGGAGTATCTTTTACACCCTCCATATCAACAACAATAGAGTCATGATCAGTCAAATTGGTATGCAAGTATTTTACGGTAGCTTAAAGTTCATTTCAAAGGGCCCTTGGGGTAGAGTTGGACAATAGCAGATCGAAGTTGTATTTGGAAATATACAGGACATTAGTTTAAACGTTTTTTTTTTTTTTCAAGAGTACCAGGGCCACACTGCATCCTGCATCATACCCTAATGCTTATGTTTTCAAGTTGTATATATTCAAGATTTATATACCCCCACAACTCCCTGCATAGTCAAGGGGTATTGTTTCCTCCTGCATGTCCGAAACTTTAACCTTGCTCATAACTTTTGTATAATGAATGATTTGGATCTCATGATATGCACATTCATTTTGACAATTTCATTCCATGATGCCTGACCAAGTGAGCCCGACCTTCTTCAGAGCATCAAGGCCATGCAAGTCCTATGTCAGTGTTTAGGCATCCCATGTTGTGTGAATTCAAGCCCGCCCATGCCGTGACCTTTTGTGAGGTCACAATACGGGGTCAACTGATTGAATGGGGATGTTGATTTCCAAACATCTTTTAAAAATCACAACTGTTAAATAACAACAGTACCAACGTAACTCGGGTGGGGGATGTGAACCATGGACCTCTTGTTTATTAAGAATATAGAAAAGTGAAAGATTTTTTTCTTATATCCAATCCAATGAAATTGTGCATGGTGTCTATCGTAACTGCTTTATGCTCATTTATCAAACACACATAAGCTACACGTCTCTGTTTTTTATAAACACCCCTTACAATGATATTAGCCATGTAGTCCAAATTATCCTGTGTATAATAACAAAGTCCACGAACATGAATGCTAGCTTGTGATAAGTAAGCTAGTGCAATGGAATCTGTTTTAGGGTCCATGGGGCCTATTGATCTATGCAGTTTGATAGGTCTTTTTTTGTCCTTTTCTTTTTTTTTTTTATTTCATCAATATGTATTTGATATTTCTGGATGATCATACATTAGGAAAATAACTCAAAAGGGCAACTATGTCGTTTCAACTCAACAAACCTGATTTTGTCGTGACGGCTGATGTATATTCCTTGTATTCTATTCATGTTTAGTACAATGGATTTCCATTCACAAAGCTTTCACAAAAATAGTAATAGAAGCCGTATGGAGTTTATCCTGGACATATGCAGATAGTGCAAACATTCAGATTGAATTGTGATAGAGAACTACGTGTATGATTACGAATTTTAAGGTATATCGCAATTCTCTGATGTGTGTTTAAGATGATGCTTTGATAATTTGACATGGAGAATGGTGGATGTACAAGTGTATTATTGTTATTCATTGTAGTTTTACACATATACTAGAAAGTGTTGTCCATTTAACAAAATATAGTAAATAAAACAACTGATGTAACTGTATTTTGTGTTGTCTTAGGGAGGAAGATGGAAGTACTTGGTGATTACAGCGTATGGAAAACAGAGATATCAGGTAATCAACTTCTTATACTCAAATTTGTGTGAGTAATAATTCAATCACTTTTACTTGAAAATGATATTACTAAATATATACCTACACTGTATTTAAAAAGGTGCAAATAACGAACATTTTATGCTGAACTGTACAACAAATGGACGAATTCAATATTACAAGCAATGTCCGTTTAAAAAAGGTATTGGAAATTGCGAACGATTGCATTACTTAGTTTTGTCATTAAAACAACATAACCTCACAAGTTCCGGTATTATCGTAAATTGATACTTTCAATTTATCAAAATCAAATGTAACATTCATTATGTATATTCGTTTGAAGAAAACATAGTATTGATCCATGCAACTTTTTAATGCATACTAGTATTAATATACCATCTTAGATAAGAATGGAATATGAATTTTAATGTTTTAGCTCTGCATAGTGCAAAACACTTGAATATGAATGTGTTATGATTCACGTACTCTCTATCTATTATAACATACACGAAAGATCAACAACATCAAAGATCAATAGTTCACTGTCCAATGTGTATGAAATATATATATACAGTGTATATATATATATATATATATATATATAAATATATATATATATATATATATATATATATATGACAGAGATCATATAAAATAGGCATGGTGACATCTGTAACAGAATAAATAATAATCAAATCAACAAAATGAAAATTAAATCCCCAAAATGATGTGTTTATTCATTGAGTGTATTTTGTTTAAAGTCTCTCTCGAGAACAATCTAATTAATATCAGACTTCTTAGATCCACGCCGTATACTCTGAATAGCGACTGTGAGTTATTATTATTTTATTCATTTATAAAGCGCAAAATTACAGATAGTTTCTATGCGCTGTACAATGTGCCAATGATCAATGATATTATACTAATAAAAGACCTGGAAGAGCTATAGAGGAGATGATAAAACACTGAAAAGAATTTAGATAAAACATGGTAGTAAAATGACAAAGTGATTGACTTATACTTGACAAGATACAATTGGTGTATAGGTATTCGTATGGTGGATCAAAATTCTGTTTGCAAGAGCTGGTACATGGAATCCTTAATATTACACTGAATTTTACATTCACATGGCATATTCACGTTGAACAAGAGTGTTTATAGGGTTTTGCGGAATGCTCCATGTGGTTTAAGCTCTCGAAGTTCCAGTGGCAGTTTATTCCACAATTGTACACCTAGTGTTTTAATGGCATTTGCACCGTGTTTGTTTGATGGTTTCTTCAGGTTATCTTAGGATGTGATTTTAATTAGATATGGAAACATCATCTTTGCCGGTGAAGGGCTGCAAAATTTAGGCCTATGATCGGCGCATTCGGCTTTTGGACAAGGAGGGTTCTTTAACGTCTCATGCCTGCTGTGACACGGGACCTCGGTTTATTTTTCCGATCTCACCTGAAAGACCGCGCCATTTAGTTACCTCGTAAGACAAGCAATGGGCACTGTAGACCTTATCTAACTCATATCTCCACGGATAATATTAATGTAATATTTAAGTAGTTCTAATTGTAACGGGGATCGTTACATATGTTCCCCAAACCTCCCCCAATTAAAAAGTGATGTCCTTGTTAATCTATAGCAAAAATCATTTTATTTTAGCCTTTAATTACATGTAGTACGTTCAATATGGTCATTTCAGTACCAAGAAATGAAAGAAAGCGTTGCAATCACGCGCACGCGTGTATGATTCCACATTTTTCTTGATGTCGTTCAACAGGCATTTGTATCATATACCCACAGTATGAATTTCATAATGTTTCCACCAAATATAAGGAAGTTATAGCGATTTTAAAATCGTCCAATCAGAATTCAGCACACGTGAATGCACATGCTGAGCAGTAATTCTAACCACAGCAATTTGTAAGGAGTGCCAAGACACATCTAAACCCCTAATATCAATAGAATATGATGAAAAACAAAAACGTTATCGTCCTTTAAAAATTGAACATTTGAAAAACGTTGCACGCGCATGCGTGTGTGCGTTGGCATTTTTTGTTACACCAATATGTAGATACACATATTGTATACGTATGCTGTGAATATCATCTCATTTGCTTCATAAATAAAAGAGTTACAAACGTTTGAGTATTATCCAATCAAAATGAAGCGCACGTGCATGCGCGTGCAAATTGGTAATTTTGACCATGTACACTTTTCTGCTTGTCAACTTCGACGACGACTGTCCCTACACTGCTGCGTATTTGCGTACTATTCTAAATCTTTCCAAAATAATCACTGAGCGTTACGAATTGGATTATTAAATTGCAATTTGCAGCCGCCATGTATAAATAATAAGTAGCGGTCGTCAATTGCAACCAGACCCAACCTGATACCCAAGTTGTCCCAGAAAAGAGTCCTGGAGACTGCTCTCTCAAAATGCGGGACTGCTCTGGGACTGACCTGGGACTGCTCTAGAAAGCAGTCCCAGCGGTCCCAGCAATCCCCGGGACAGCTTTCTGGGACTGTTTTTTTTTTTCAGTGAATGAATCACGGGATGTTATGACTGACAGGAAAGTCCCGTCCACTGTGTATTCAGAAAATACACAAATCACCTCAGTAGTTTGTTCACCGCTTGCTGACGCACTTTCACTAGAAAACTTGATGGAAATAGAATAGCAAGAATATCTCCCTACATTCGGCGGCGGATAATTTGAATAATATCTAACCAATCATTTAAAAATCAAAAATACGTGTACACGTAAGTGGAAAACAGTTTTTGCTAGTTTAATATAGACGATAAGTGAATAAATCATTTAGGCGACTTTACACACATTTATTTGTTTTGATTGTTTTGAACATATTTTATTGTACATAATAATATACAAAAGGATCAGAAACAAGTTCAAATAACTTACGAGTTCTTCTCCTTAAAAATATAACAATATATTATTGTAGAAAATTAATGTACAAAAAATTTAAATTGAACATCAATTGAATCTTTTGGTTTCATGAATAAACGACTGAACATAAGAAAAAATACGCTTGTTTAACTCAGAAGATAAAGTATTATTACCCCAAAGTAGAAGGTGGACATCGATAATAACTAGATCATTTAACCTCAGCAAGCTATCCATTAATTTATATCTAGCATTTGAATATTTACTGCAAATAAAGAAGAAATGATAAGCGTCTTCTTTCATACCACAAGAACATAACGGAGAATCAACAATATTGCGTCTATATAGATCGTAATTCAAAATACATGTGTGTCTAAGTTTGGTATGAATTATATTCAGAAAACGAGTACCATAGGAAAAATATGCCGGTGGTTTGGGATTGTTGATATTTTTGGAGCTAACACTCTTACGAAATTGCTTAACTGAAGTAGCTTGTCTTGATTCTATATCAAGTGAATTCCATTTTGATAAAGCATCAGGTACAAATGATTTCTTATAAAGTTCAAGTCGGCATTTTGGCATTTTATAATTGTCTCCATAACGGAGATTGTACTTGGATGTATTATTTATTTTTCTTGGGATCGTTTCTTGTAGATACTCAGGAACATCATTATTATGAACTCTGAACATGGTAACTAATTTAGCGGTTGTTCGTCTAAAAGACAGAGGCTCTAAGCCAGTTTCTAAATACAAAGAATCTCTAGATGCTAATATAGGAAGGCCAGTAATTATTCGCGCTGCACATAGTTGGACTTTTTCTAACAAATCACTATCGTATGCATTACAACCATCCCAAACCACTGAGGCATATTCTAAAGCTGGTCTAATAAAAGTAGTGTACATTTTTAATAGAGTGTTTCTTCCTAAAGTAAATTTTAGCTTTTTAAGAAGTCCTAAATTTTTGTAAGCCTTACTTGTTATTGTATTTATATAATGTGACCAACCCAAATCACGTGAAATGAACAACCCTAAATGTTTGTGCACTGGCACATATTCCAACTGACAATTTTGAAAAAAATAATTTAGGAGGATCAATATCCTTATTCAATGTAAAAAATACAGCTTTTGTTTTAGAGGGGTTAAATTTTAACAACCATTGTTTAGAGCATTCATCTAGAACACGAAGATCATGATTCAACGTGAATTCAATTTCATGTACGTTCTTAGATGCATATTGAATGGAGTTATCATCAGCAAATAATCTACAAAAAGACAGCATATTTTCAGCAACATCATTAACATAAATTAAAAACAATAGTGGTCCAAGAACAGAGCCTTGGGGTACCCCTGCATTTACACTTGCACTTGCACTTGAAGACAAATGGTCTTTATACATAATTTTTTGGCTGCGACAAGAAAGATAATCAGAAAGATAATCAGAAAACCATTCAAGAATATTACCTTTGATCCCATAGGTTTGTAATTTAAAAAGAAGACCTTTGTGCCAAACTCTATCAAAAGCTTTAGATAGATCACAGAAGACCATGCAACAAGATTTACTATCATCTATGCTTTTTGTAATGCTGTGATAAGTTTCTAATAGTTGAAAAACTGTAGAATGACCTGGTAAAAAACCAGCTTGGTATTTGTAGAATAAGTTGTTTTTATGAAAAAAATTATACACATTTATTTCAATAACCCAGTCAAGAAATAGATATAGTTATGCTACATAATTTTCAGAACCCAAGACACACTTCACGTGTATGAAATATCAAAAAATAAAATAATGAATAACAACAGCAATACCGCCTGATAGAACATGGACGTTAATTGATTTTACGTTGTGTTTGTGGTTATCAGACTTGTAAACTTTGCATGCATCTTTTTCACTCTTATTCATAAACTAACATTTTGGTATAAATTGATGAAAAAGTTTTACACAAGTATTTTAAATATTTGCTGCCTCCATGTATAATGTATTGTTTTTCTCTTTAATTGTATTGTAAGTCATTTATCTTCGATTCCGACTTACGTATTGTCGGCTTAGCTCCTCCCACTAGTTATTGTAACCCCGCCTATTGGGACTGCTGGGACCGCTGGGAATGGTTTTTCGGTTTGTTTACTGGGACTGCTGCGAAACTGCTACACAAATTAAGTAGCGGCCGCCAGGTAAATTATCCTGGCACGTATCAGTTGATCATAAAATACTTTGTGAAAAATTGAATGTCATCGGCGTTAAGTCAATTGAATGTTAAATCCTATTTATCTGTGAGAAAACAAATTGTAAATGTAAACAATGCAAATTTTGCTGTATGTAATTTTACAGGCGGGGTTCCTCAAGACAGTTTACTTGGGCCTCTTTTATTTCTAGTATATGTTAAGGCAGTGGCGTACCTACATTATAGCACAGTAAGCACGTACTTACAAATATATTTTGCAATTAATAAAAAAAGATTGTTATTATTTCATAGCAGCTTCCGACAACGCTTTGCGTTCGTACTGGAACTAGTTTCGTTATGTTACAGACCGGTCACCATGGTTAGGTGGTCAGAGGGGTCGTTTTGTGACGGGGAGGGGGTTGTGGATCAGAAACCCACTCGTACCTTGGCCGTGTTATGTACTCACGGCTTAAGAATACATGTAATGACTCGTATTGACTCTGAACAATCCGTAAAGCGATTGTAACCCGACGTGAATGAAATCGTAAATATCACTTAAGCATTCGTAATAATCCGTAAACAACTCGTAAACTACCCGTAACATATCGTAAACTAACCGCAAAGATTAGGGAAAAAAACTGTTTACGATCGTTTTACAGATTTTTACGAGCATTTTGCGTGTTCTTGCGACCAGTTTACGATATTTACGGATTGTTACAAGTTATTTATGGGTTATTTGCGGGAAATGAAATCCGTGGATAAGGGTGATTTTTTTTGCCCCTATTTTCGCGGATCCTTACGAGTGTGTGCGAGTATCCGCGCTAGCCGTGTAGGTGGAAAATTTTACAATATCATAAAACAAGTATTCAAACACTAAATATTGCTGCAAAGACGAATCTAGATATAGTGAACCGTTATGATGATGAAAACGATATTAAAAATCCAATACTTATGGCTGCTAAACTGGAGGATGATAAACTTTATACCACTGGTTTACAGGAAAATTGGCAGGGACAAATACTAAAGTTAAGAAATAAGCTAAATCTTTCATCATCAGATATTGATAAAAGCACATTCTACAATTACCTGAAGAATTATAATATTGTCAATATTAACATGCTGCTGCAAAATACTGAATTCTCTAAACGTGGAAAATTGCTATTTTACAGTAAAAATAGAAAGAACTATGAATTACAAGACTATTTGAAATTCTCAATTGCGAAAGTAGTACGCTCTAAATTTCCCTTTCAACATCTACAATTAAGATGATGATATATCAAAGGAAAACCATTGCAAAGTACTATGCAACCCTGTTTGTATGCCAACATGTTTGGTGAATGAATACATTAATTGAACTGAATTGAACTAAAACTAGAAAGAAAAAAAACTCACTTTCACACAGACTCACACAATACACTAAATACACCTTCCGGAACTCTTCTTTTATCGAAATACAAGGTCACCTCTTTAATTTGTAATGTTTGGTCCTGAACTCTTCAATATACTCGATATAACAATGCCCCAGTTTGACAATGTTCACAAGCCAATGGTTTAAAAATCGTAAACTCTTGGCTAGCGAAGATGCTGTTTGACCTTCGTCGCAAGTCACGCCTATTGTCTCCGTTTACGCTACGTCAAGTGCCGTGGCTGTGTGATCAAAATTACCCTCGACTTCATGAATATTTATATTCATTAATCAGCCAATCGGCGAGTTTCCATTTTTTATGGAAAGAAAATATTCTCAAGTCATGGCGTGCTCGTAGCGGAATAATCCGAGGATTGCCGATTGAGAAGAAACTGTACACGTTTTAGCTGTAACAGTTGTAACTAATGGACGCTCTTTGTTGACTTCACCGGTGTAATAAATTTGCCATATCATATGCGTAAACACGCCGCTTTCCTTAAATAATTGTCCGATCGACTCTACTCTTTCAGATTTCAAAACATCCACTTTACCCCGAATTTCCTTATCATGTTTCAGAATAGATTAATTTTATGAACACATAATTGACAAGCGTAACCACTACTGTTAATGCGAATTTCATTTCATAAATACATGTACTTGATATAAACTTGACTTGCTTCTGTAAACAGGGATATGTGGCCTGTTTTGTTCGTTATTACTAGTCTATACTGCAGGCTTTTAGGGCACCTGAGTAAACTCAGGTGACCTATTGCAATTGGTTGTGGTTCGTCGTCGTCAGTCGTCCGTCGTGTGTTAACCATTGAACATTTTTAACTTATTCTCGATAACTACCAGTCCCATTTCTGTTCATATTGACATGTAGCATCTTTGGGACAAGGGGGACATCTATTGCAAACTTCAGGACTCCTGCACCCCTGGAGCCTTAGGGGCGGGACAAAAACTGCCCAAAATTGACCAATTTTCAACAATTCACTTCTATACAACCGCACACGTGTAAGAAAAACTAAATGCGTCGTGATGTAGAGCAGGATTGATTGATTGATTGTATATATAGTGTTTAATGTGTAAACACTTAAATAACATCTTCTTTAGTGTCATTGATACTAAATGGAAAGTAAATGGATATTTAGAAAAACAGGTAGTCCTTTACCAAAATTGTAAATTTGATGATCCTAAGGTTTTGGTATCAGGGTGTGGCCAAAATGGTCAGTTATTAAATGTGTGAACAATATACATTTTTAATTTCTTCTTGATAATAATCATTCCAATTTTTTTCCAATTTGATATGAAGCATATGTGGGACAAGGGGGAGGCTTAAATTGTAATAGGGCCCTTGGGGGCAGGGCAAAGACTTCCCAAAATTGACCAATTTTCATAAATCTTTAAAACCACACATGTGTAAGAAAAACGAAATGCTTAGTGATATACATGTAGCCTCCACAAAAATGTAAATTTCATGATCCTCGTTGTAGGAGTTTTGACCTCAGGGCGGAGCCAATCTCACTATATAGTGTTCATGTGTATAATACTTAGATAACATCTTCTTTAGTGTTGTTGATACTAAATTGAAAGTAAATGGATATATAGAAAGAGCAGGTAGTCCTTTACCAAGATTGTACATTTGAAGATCCCCGGGTTAGGGATTCTGACCCCAGAGTGGGACCAAACTTAGTATACAGTATTTATCTGTAAGTTTGCTGATACTGTATGAAATCTAAATGCATACTTAAGAATAGCAGAAAAAGGATGTACAAAAATTGTTATTCTACACATCTTGTTTTATACTCTTGCTGAACATTAGAATTTACCTTATACATTCAGAACAGGACATTTTTTTCTCTCTAGATTTCATAGCCCTTTGGAGTAGTGATACTTTTTTCACTAGTACTCAGGTGACTGATAATACCTGTGGGCCTCTTGTTTGTTTTGGGCGCAGACATTAAAGTATCGGAAATCTGTTATTGTACTTGTGATTGGTCAAAGAAATTATTGCATCACTTTATAAACATTCATGAAAATCGAGGGTTTGCTGATCATGTCGGCACGGTTTGAGGTCGGGTAGGTACTTCTGGACTTAGAACCGTGGTTAACGATGTTGCAGCTTGACATGTTACATGTATGACTGTGCAGGCCACGTTTTTTCCCGTGCTAGATGGCGCGATGTCGCTTGTCAAACAATCTTGTGATTTTCTACCGTCTTCTTTATAGAATGCATCGCTATGCGAAAACCCACGGGTAAACGCGTTATCGGCTATTCGGTTGTTATCGGACATTCGCTTCAATGACGTATGTTTGGGAAACACAGGGTAACTTCATACGTTGTTTTTATTGATAAAGACACATTCTATGCCGCGGTAATTTTAATACTAAATAGGTATATGGTCATCCTTTCAGCAGCTAAAAGCGCACATCAATCAATTCCCATTTAAAAGATTAGCAGCACTGAGAATAGAAAATCCATTATGCATTTTGTAAAAATCTATCAAAAATGTAATACTAGAGCTGTAAAGAATTGTATTTATTCAAGAGGGGGTATTGATTAGCATTTTTAGACTTAAATAATCCTATACAGCATTAACTAGACACCAAATTGGTGTTTTAGTAATAAAAAATTCGTGAAACTGGTGTTGTTAAGTGTTCGGAACAAAGTAATGGAGACTTAAAACTATAGTAGTTGCGTTGTGTCATTCTTATCTGCTGGGTACTGAGTTGGTGGATCTAATAGAAATTAAAAGTTTTTTCTGGTGACAAATCGATTGATAATATATTGTTTAATGCCCCTCTCGGGAATGTTTCCCTTATATGGAGACGTCACCATTGCAGATGAAGGGCTGCAAAATTTAGGCCTATCATAGGCACTTACGGTCTTTGAGCAAGGAGGGATCTTTATCGTGCCACACCTGCTGTGACACGGGACCTCGGCTTAAGCGGTCTCATCCGAAGGACCGCCCCATTTAGTCCCATCTTACGACAAGCAGGGGATAATCAGGACCTACTCTGACCCGAATCCCCACGGGCATCTTGTATATGTATGATTAACTGTCAGACAAAATAGTAGCGTAGTACATGCAATGTATGAAACATTTTATACTAGAGAAAGGGAGCTTGGACTGGTGTCAAGTTATGAAATGATGGAGCTTTTAAAAAAAACCTTTTCCCCTAACAGTATGATTTTTTTTTAAAACTTTTAAAACAATCTAAGTCCTCATTGAATCCGAATTCATATTTTTCTTTCAGATTCCATGGATGATTTCACGTGCTACTACTATAGCTTCTCGACATGTCATTTCGAATAATAGTATAACATAGTACTGATAACTATCCCAGTGATGTTATTAAATGCAGACAATAAGTCATTAAACTTATCAGAGACACCCAAGCGAAAATACATGTATATGTTACAAGAACCTACTAAGAACTAAACCTTGATGTACCACCTACCAAATAACAATCCACATGTAAATGAAATGTAACAATACTAATTTCTACATACAATTTATAGTGTCTGACACATGTACCAGAACGCACGAACTCAAAACTCAATCGAGATGGATGGACAGGGATAAACATACATTCCCTTTGTCCACCGTGATCAAACCCTAACTTGATAGCACAGTCATTCTCTATCAAATGAGGAAATGTTTTCCGACCATGCATTACATACAATTTAGTGCCAATGCGATTTACTCCGATAAGTATGCAGAAAAGGTTTTTTGCCACGCACTTGGCACATTTATTCACTGGTCATTTGCTATGATCCTATAAGGCTGGTTCTTGTCCGGTTGTTTGATATTTGTCTCTTTAGACACGTTTTTCACTTTCATTGCATCCTTGAAATTTCACACCACATATACCTGTACGTACATGAATTCAAATATTCACACTAATTGAATAACATTGCAATTGAAGCCTGATTATGTTTGTCGCCATAAGCAGAGCAGTCTCGTAACCAGAGAGAAAACGAAGTGTACCAATGAAATCACCTATTTTTGTGTGCATAGAAACAGGGTTTCTTGTCAATTCCGAAACCCAAAAGAGTTTACAAAATTATTTTCTAAAGTGTTTTAGTGTACCAACGCATCGTGTGTACGTGGACTGATTTAACATTCGTTTTATGATTTCCCCCTCTTTGTTTTCGACAGAATGGTATAAACATGTATGGTAAATGTCACTGATGAAAGGTGAAGATAACGAACAGTGATCAATCTCATAACTCCTATAAGCAATAAGAATTAGAGAGTTGAGCAAACATTGACCCCTTAATACACCATGGATGAGAACAGGTGTCTATGACGAGTAAACATCCTCTGTCACACCCGCCGTGAGCCCTATATCTTGATAAGGTAAGCGGAGGTATCCGTAGTCAAAACCAGCGTGCCAAGAAAGAAGAATATCCTAATCCGTCTACTTCATGTCCATACACTGTATGATGTACAGTGATCCCCCGCTATAACGCCAACATTTGTACCTCGGCAATTTCGGCATTATAACGGGGGTGGCATTATATCGGGGGAAGGGGGTATGTGTACAGTTGTCATAAGAAATCAAACACATTTATCTACTACATCATGCTTTGAATGCCTGGATAATCCCGGCTTCCTGTGGTCGTAAATGCCTGATAATGGTAGGAGTATTTAATGATTTCTAGTTTTTGTTTGATGTCCAAGACGCTTACACTTAGGTGTGTCCGCCATACTTAGATTTCAAAACCAATACTGCATATCTGAACTCAGTTGATTATAATTTACGTAACTTATTATCTGCTGCAAACTTTGATATCTTGATAACTAATGGCAGATAATTGCGTAAGCCAACTCACTGAAATTTTCCTGCCGTTGATTGGCGATAATTCGCGAGGGTGATTATAACGGAAATTGACCCAATCGTACCTGTAAATAGGTTGGCGGATGGCGGCATGCGGGGGATGGCGCTATAACGGGGTTTAACATAGCAAGGAAAACAGGACTTTGAACTTTTTTGGCGATATGCGGGGGTGGCATTATAACGGGGGCAATATAACGGGGGATCACTGTACATTAAAATGATATTCAGCATGATGTTAATGATTGGAAATTGATTGAATGGACATTATGATGCTGATTAAATCATAAACCGGGGTTATATAATGCAGTTACTTTTAGACACAAATACCTTAATGGCAAAGTCTCCCTCTCTCTCTCTCTCTCTCTCTCTCTCTCTCTCTCTCTCTCTCTCTCTCTCTCTTTCTTTCTCAAATAATTTGTACGCAGTTTCGTACTTGCGTATAGGTAGCTACGCGTTTGCAGAGTATTATATGTCTTTCTTATAAGATAAGAATATGCAAGACTCCACGTATTTTTGTATCTGATTGCTATTTTTGATCTAACTTTAATATAATGTACATAGAAAATAAGCAAAGCCCGATGATAAGATCATACAACTTGTTTATAAAAGCAGAAAGGGGCAATCAATTTCACGTTTTATTAGAAGAGAATTCTTTCCACCTTATGTTATTTCATATACAACTCATTAAATGGTTAATGCTGAGTATTCGTGTGATTCTTACTTTCCTCTACAGTAACATCAACCTAATTACTGATAACCAGAGTTACTGATAACATTCAAAGTGATCAACCGAATTTCCGGTAACGAATTAAAATCAAAATTATTGCTTGTAGATTGACAAAACTTGTCTCAACGATTGATTGATTGTATCTTGCTTAACGTCTCACTCGAGAATTTTTCACTCATATGGAGACGTCACCAACACCGATGAATGGCTTCAAATTTAGGCCTATGCTCGGCGCTTACGGCCATTGAGCAGTGAGGGTTCTTTAGCGTGCCACACCTACTTTGACACGGGTCATCCGTTTTTAAGGTCATCTCCGAGGACCCATGACATTCACATCTGTTGCCGAGCGTTTGGCGATGGAACTGTCACTACCTGTTTTAACGACTTAGGTGTGTCGCGGCCGGGATTCGAACCCCGGGCCTTCCGCATACGGGGTGAACGGTCCGTGGTTCGAATCCCGGCCGCGACATTGGCCATATGTTATATTGTTGACAGTAAGTAATGGTTGATAAATTGCAGAAAATGTCGGGTTGCATTTACTTACAATAAAAATTGTGACCAAAATGTGTAACAAAATTGGTAAATTTTACTTTTGTAAACGTTCTATTCTTCTACATCAACACCATAGAATACATCCGCGCATTTTTCTTGAATTTTAATACTTACGGTCCAACGCAAACTAGTTGCCGTGCCCTAAAAGAACTCCAATCACAATTATTTTAAGAAAATAAACTTACCAGTCCAAAACCACTTTCAACCGAATGTCCGAATTCTACCGAATAGCCGATAACGCGTTTACCCGTGTGGAAAGGTTGTTATTGCTTTTCTTGACATTTAAAATGTTACATATCACAGTCATTGATACAATTTAAAAGATATACGCCTTTGCTGAAAACATAAATAAAAGACGTCATGCTTTGTTAGAACACTTCTGCGGTGACAGACATCTGTCTCGCAGAAACGCATGCAACTTCTCAAATCTTATTGAACATGTAATGGGCCGGCTCGTGTCGTCCCATAATAAACACATAATGCTATATGCCACCCCCTATTTTATTTACAGAATACCGTTAACTTGTATGGATATCCAGCATCAAAATTGTAGCATATGTATTTTTAATCATGATACATATGTATATATAACTGCAATTTGTTTTTCTACCTACAATGCATTATTTGGCTACTTGTATTCGGCGCCGGACGCGCCCGCGCGGCAATCGTGATCATTGTTTTCCGGTAGAATTTGCCATGGTAATAAACACTCACATGAGCTTAATTTTCTCTACTTTTTAGCTTTATCGCTTGTTTTTTTTTGTTTTTGTTTTTTGTTTTTTTTTTGTTTTTTGGTTTACGGAAATAGCTTACGCAAATATCGACCCCAATCAAAGTTGTTTTTTTTCAAAGACAACAAACTAATGATACTTAGTGTCTTTTAGCTATCAATATATATTTTGCCCTAAAGTGTTTATATCTATATGAGAATTCACAATTTTAGGAGCTAGGATACAACCCACAGAATTTCCCACTTTGATGACAAATTATTTACTAAATGAATGAATTATCAATAAATAAGTGTCCCTTCCCAGTGTCTAAATATTAATCAGCCGTCAGACTTTATCAATTGTTATGTACATATTTCTTTTCTTTTTTCAATATTTTTTTTTGCCTGGGCTCATATGATGTGAAAGCCCCCCCCCCCCCCACCCCCACCCCCCCAACCCAACCCTAACCCGTTTATCAACACTCCAAATGCCATGCGAAACTGCGCATATAAGACCCCCTTATCTTTTTCTGATCCAGGATCAACACATTTATTTTCTTTTTATACTTATGTTTTGTAAGTATACATTAAAGATTATCGAAATCTCTTCTACGTTCAATTAAAATTCTCGTTGTCATTGATGATATTTCTTCTTGATTTATTAAATTTTTAGATAATATTTGATGTATATTTACAATCCATAAGTTAGAAAGGTGTGTAGAAGGTTCGGGGGTGGGGGGGGGGGTTGCATGATCCATCATACTTCAAGTCCCTGTCTATATATTAAAACTACCCCTATTATGACCTCACCACGTGCGACTTCTGGTAAAATATCGAACCGAAATAACGTATGATAAAAAAATAAGCGATACATTTCTATAAAAATAATTGTAACGCGCGGACGCATTATTTTTGGTCTAATTGATTTTCTCGGAATAGCAGCCTTTTGACGTAAAATTTCCAATTGATAAAGTGCCGAAACCTGTACCAAAAATGTCAACGAAGCCCTGGGCCCTACATGTATGTATGGCTATGGCATTTTTAAAATTGTTCAGTATACATCAGTGGCGGAATTAGGGGAGGGGAGCGCAGCCCTGAAATTTCAAATCAAAGTCAAATCGTGGTGTGTTGTTTAAAAAAAATGTACTAAACGATACCAGAAGCAATATTTTTTTTTCCACTCCCGGAGAAATAAATCACAAAATCTCTTGATTTCTTGAATTACTTTATTGGGAGAACTTATTTTTTTCCAAAAACCCTTAATGTTTGCGTCATTTTATTAATTTCACATTATAAAAAAATGATAGAAAATGTTACAAATGACCAAATAGGGACACGTTTCAAGCTCTATAAAATCTGTTGAATCCAGGAGCTTTCGGGGGCTTCACTCTGGAGCCACTGGAGCCTTTAAGGCTGCGCCCAGACCCCTTGCTTCATAAAGTGACAACCCCTGTAACAGCAATTCCTGGATCCTCCCTAGTACATGTATATTTATCTATTTATATTTATATCTCTATCTTTCTGTCAGTCTACATACAAGTATCAGTAGGTAGATTTAAACTGATAAGTAATGTCTTGAGTTCCAGCCCCGCTCGTGCTATGACTTCGTCAAACCTAAAAGGTAAACATAGTAATAGTGCTCCATCATAAACTGCTCAGCATTTAGAAGCGAGAGTAAGACCTTTAAGGAGGTATGCTACACCAGAGAAATTTGATGTAGATGAAAAGTGGAAAATATGTACAACAATATTTTGAAGTTGAAATTTTTCAAATTTACTTAATTTTGTCAAAAAATACAGTTTTAGTAGAAGGTAATCTGAAAAAATAAAATAAAACCTCTGCTGGACTTGAACCTGTGACCTACAGTTTAGTAGTCGGTATGCTAACCTACTGAGCTAATCGGCTAGGTATCTTAATTGAAAAGCAAAAGTCAAATATTGCTGATATTGATTTTTTCCTTCATGTTTTAACCCTTTCTCTACCGTATCGGTCAATATGACCGATAGCGCGTAAAAACAGGGCTACGCAAAAGGAGTGTCTATAAATTTTTGAAACTACGGACGTAATATATATGTTTTATATATCATATTTTTGGAAATTTTCTATATTTTTTAACTATGCAAAAATCAATTGAATAAATAAAGCCATTAAATTAAAAAAAGCATTTAAAATGAAGGATGACTTCGTCTAAATATGACGCAACGCTTTGTCGCAAGGCCATTTCCCCCCTCGCTATGATTTTTTTTTTATTTTCCCTATGACTGCAATATTTTTTATATATTTGAGAAGCATATATTCCCTGCTTTCAGTACATATAAAAATTATTTTTAATGGCTGGCAAAGTTATAAGAAAATAGCAATTTTTTGCACATATACGTTGTTTTACGATTTTATTTCGCAATGTTTAAACAGATCGGCGTTTTATCTATATTTATATATGGAAATAGGGAAAAGTAAATACATCCTGTAGAAGTAGAGGAAATGTTCTTTTTGATGGACCCTTATTCATATTATAATTCTCGGTAGTTTTTATATTACGATAAAATGAAATTGGGACATGCTGCGCGGTTTTCTTAAAAATTAGCGACAAATCGACGTCGCTAAAAGCAATCGACGCGCGTCGCACAATAAAGTGGTGAAAACTATTTGTATTGTCCTCTTTTAGTAAATTCAGTACCTGTTGATACACTAAAACAACATACATACATGTATGAAATAATCAGCCAGGTATCTCTGCTTTTTTTTTAAAGCATAAAACCAATATTGGTTTATAACAGTTACACAACCTACATGTAACTTCATAAAACACCTATTGAGAATATTACATCGGCAGATTGAATTTAAAAAAAGATAAATAAAGTACTTCGAATTCAGATATAAACGTTATATTTGTTCGGAATAGTAATAATTTTTTTCTCTGCCAAAGAAAGAAAACAAAAAAGAAGTTCGCCTATATATAGCCTGTATACTTTTATTTTTCCGTGATCCGGATCGCGGGCCTCGCGGGCTTTTCTGAAAGTGTGCACGGAGAACACACGTGTTTCCGTTTCAACGAAAACAACACAGCTTCACCGTGACTGCCACAACCAACGCTTGTATTTTACATCTTTAAAACGACCTGATGTCAGAAGAAGATGCCCTGGATCGCCTGTTGCAGGATGACCCAAACGATCATGCATTCAGTATAAATACGTACATGTAAGTTGATGTAGCCACATAGGCCGACTAAAAAGAAAACAAAAATGTGGTTTTGTCATGTTATGAAAAATTCACGATTAATTAACCACAATTTGATGCCATGGTTTGTCGTTTCATGAAAGCAAATATTTATATTTTATATCTAAAACAAGTGAATAACACCCTGTCCGGGTCCGGCAGTTTGATTAACACCCCTCCCCCCCTTTTCCCCAGAATTATCTCCTTACGTGACGCGCGAGTGTAAGAAGGGGGTGTATTTAGTGTATAATGGGATGGGGTGGTTTTAATCAGACTGGGCATTCACGACCGCTGGTGAGAAGGCTATTTTCCAAGTTTTTTCCATGTTTATAAAAGAAATTATCTTTCTATGAAAAGAAAACACAATCTGTTAGGAAAACACACTTATGATAGAATTTATTATCATAATTTGAATTATTTTCTTTATTCTGTAACAGAAATAAAAACAAAATGTGTGTTTGGGCCAAAATGGGGGTGGGTTAACATCAATCAAAGTCTGATTATGACAGGCTAATGAAAAATCATATTGATTTCTCTTTTATCCAAATGCATGTATTTTATATACACTTAGTAGCTTATGACCATAAATTAAATGTGATCCATACATGCTGGTACTTGTATGCTATGAGCTGATGGGCATGTCTTCCCTTCTTGCCCACAGGGGCTCGGTTATCAGATATTGAAGTTTTGTATTATTTGTTCCTGAATAATAAATTGAAGTTTTGCATGATTTGTGTCCGAATAATAAATTATATAAATGCAAGGTGAAGATAACGAACAGTGATCAATCTCATAACTCCTACAAGCAATACAAAATAGATAGTTGGGCAAACACGGACCCCTGGACACACCAGAGGTGGGATCAGGTGCCTAGGAGGAGTAAGCATCCCCTGTTGACCGGTCACACCCGCCGTGAGCCCCATATCATGATCAGGTAAACGGAGTTATCCGCAGTCAAATCAGTGTGCCAAGTACTTTAATGTACACATGATACACCTTTTTGAAAACCTCTAAAAAAGCGGATTTTGGTGGTGGATTTTATTTATATAATTTATTATTCGGACACAAATCATGCAAAACTTCAATTTATTATTCGGGAACAAATAATACAAAACTTCAATATCTGACAACCGAGCCCCTGTGTTCTTGCCGGTCTCCTCCGTGGCCGAGTGGTTAGAGCATTGCGCTCAAAATCACACGGCCTCTCATCTCTGTCGGCGCGAGTTCGAATCCCATTCGCGCCGGTAAGTGAGAAAGTTTTCCCAGTTTACTTTCGAAAGATCGGTGGTCTCTCCCCAGGTATCTGGGTTCTCTCTTCCACCAATAAAAAAAACTGGGTGCCACCAGATAACTGAAAAATTGTTGAGTTTGGCAGAAAACATCAATCAATCAATCCCCTTCTTGCCTAGATTTTCTCTAATTTCGACTAAATCCACAGCCCATCAGAGTACCATACAAGGGGATTTAGACACTGGGTACCATTAAGAAGCAATTCAATTCAACTTTTATATCTGGGGTCATTCACTTTCCCTCAGAGTTTCAGTATTTTCGCTGGACCCTGTAGGTTTTAACCTGAATTTCTTCAGTATTTGCCCTCGTGTATGATATATGCTAGGCATAATGCAGATACCTACATGATACATTTTTTTTTCATTACCCACTCTGCTACTCTCGCAATGTATAATAAAATATTCGATTCATTTCTAACACATGTATGCAATCCCTTACCATATCTTTAAATAAATTTGAGTAAATAAATTTAAGTGCGAAACTGTTCCATGCTACCGTGAAACTTAGATTTTGCTTTTTAAACATAAACCAACAATTCTTAATTGTGATTTCTTTTCTTCTTTAAAAAGGGTATTGACATCGCAATATTTAGTGGGAAGTTCCCAGGTATCATCCGCTAGCGACAGTCTACTGACAAATCCAGACATGCATTGGAAGGATGCTGATGTGGAGGACACAGGAACACCTGATCCCAGAACTGTGGCATTTCATTCGGGGTGACAACCTGCCTTTCAGTTGGTATGACTCTTTGAGGTTGAATATAGGGTTAAATCAGTGTAAATTTGATTAACATTCAAATAAATCCAGATAATACATTCACAATTGGAATCATGGCATTATGGTACACTGATATGTGTGTACCATTTTACTGTTCCTTTTTTGGTGGGTTTTTTTTTTTTTTTTTTTTTGCTGCATAACTAGGGATCGTATACATACAAAATGAGACAAAACAATTTCTAATTAGTTTCTAATTATAAGGTATGACACGTTTTAAGGTATGGTGGCCAATACTGATTTTATTTGCAATTTTCTTTCAGATATGGGACCCTATTATTCGGAGAACTGCAGATTTTATGAAGCTGTCTTTGACAGAAGATTTGGTTTTCTCCATCTGTGTTGCCACCAACCATTATGCTGAGATGGTCATATCTAGGGGGAAGGGTTGCCATATACTTCCCAAGGAAGTTTTCAGCCTCTCACTGAAGAGGAACTGTACAGGTATTACTAGTTTTAAAAACCGATATTGTGGCAGTGATTTCCAGTTTCAAAAGAATAATAAAATGCATAGTAAAAAGATTACCTTTACCAAAATTAATCTGGCTGTGAATGTAACTCATTTATTAAATGTGTACTACAATTACCTCTGATAAAATTTCATAAGTAATTAAATGCATACTTTTCAGAGGGCCTTGATTATCGAAAACATTTACAGAGCCAATTTGAGTATTCAAAAGCTTTGACAATACATTAGTATTTAGGACTAAGTATTAAGAAATACTTTTTTTTCCAGATTTTTGTGCATTATCTTATACACGCCTGCTGTGAAGTTCCAGTCGATAGACAGATATTGGTCAACGCATGCCCCTGTCGGAACAACTCGTTATCAAGAATTATGTCTAGAAATAGGTTTCAAGAGGTTGAATATAAGAACATTTTTGTTAAATATGATGCAAGTACATTTAAATCTAGTGATTGAAAGTAAGTACTTGAACATTCGCTTATGTTGAACTTGGAGAGGAAAAATGGTTAGTACTTTTTGATAACATTTGATAAGGTGTTGTTGCTTAGCAACCAAATATAACTGAATAAAAAATAGATTATTTTAGATTAACAATAATTGAAAGATCTTTGTTTTAATGTTGCAATACTTATTCTATTTAATGGAACATAATGGCAAAACGTCATATTATTAGAAAATGATGGACAAGTATATAAAGTACGAAGTTTCCATTTGATGATCTTTGACCTTAATTCTCTTCATTACATTTTTTGTTAAAAACCTTTTAAAATGATTAAGATCTATTTAAAGATTATATTTTTAAAATAATGTGACATTTACTAATCATCATGGATTGTAATTACGTTTAAATTGTGTCGAATGGATGCAGAAAGGCAAATTATGGTCAAAATTGTACTATGAGTGTTGTTACTTAGCAACCAAAAATATTTGTTTGTCAATAAAATTGATTAGTTTGATTTTGTTCTTTTTATAGTATATTAAAAGGCACATTAGCTCATACATTTAGAATTTCCTATTTTTGACTCTAATCTAGTGAGAGGGGTCGTAATATATATATTTCAGAGAAAAAAGATTGCAAAAATGTGCACTTATATGACCTTTGACCTCGTAGACCTATATGAGGTCATGGGATACATTGACAAATTTTATAAGAAATTGTTCCCTGTCCAATTCCTAACAAAATTACATGTCATATGCCTACCCCAAATCGTGATCCATGCAGATTTAAATCGATTTTAAAATACTGTCATTTAGTCTCTAAAAACCTCTAAAATGTGCCGGTAGAGAAAGGGTTAATGGAAGTCAGCCATTATGACGATGTAGAGTACGTCCTTAATATTAAAACGGAGGTCTCCTGTCACTTGAAACTGGCGTACGTTGGCACGTTAAAGTACCTCCACTGCTACGGCCCTGAGCGCTAAGCATAGGTCTAAATTTGTGACACTTCGCCTACAGCTTGTGGCGTCTCAATATGAGTAAATAAGTTCCCGATGGGATGTGAATTAACAACCACTAAAATGATTACTTTTCTGTACATGTATTAGACTGTGATTGTTGTCTCCCCTTCTTTGTGGGGGCGGGGTACATTACAATCTTGCTATCTTCACATCCCCACATCCCTATGTACATCATAAGATATCACCAGTGCAGGATTGACTCTAAACATTTTCCCTGGATGATGAAATGAATAAAAAGTGAAATGTTTAATTTTGAAAACAAATGTGGGATCAAACTTGATCATGTGAGTGTATCCATGTTAATGGTTTTGGTTTGCTCATTTCTGCTATTGGATTGTTTACTTTTAAACAGAAGATTATAAGAAAAATATATTTTCCCAGATTTCAACGATAATCTAAACCGTAAAATCTCAGTAAAATACCCGCATAGGCGTTGAATGAATTTGATGTAATATGATCTTTTTTATTGGGAGTTGAACTATGTTCAATCTCCCTGGGTCATCACGCACTTTTCTGCGCAGTAATTTGTATTGATTTGTATAGTGGTCGTCAGCGGGGGTTCTGTGTCAGCTGATTTACTCCTAGGTAAATCAACATAAACTTTTATAAACATCCGCCATTAAATAATCCATGTAACTTTTCTGAATTAATCTAATTTTGATAATTGATATGTAAATAAATGCAATGATATTGTATTCAAATCAATTTGAATACAAGATTTCGATCAAATTGATACTGATAGACATAGAAAAATAAAAGATAAGGTTGAAAATTGTCGTTTGTAGCGCAGCGTCACCTATAAACATTGATAGGGAAACGAACGACAACTGCACACAAGCCCTATTGACACCGTGGCGCGAAATATCGAATATGGTGCGAAACCTCAGAAAATTTACAAGAAATAACTCTACAACATTGTGTATGTGTATATATTTGTTGTTGTTTTTTTAATGTGATATAAAAAATGCTTACATGTTACATGTAGATTGAATTAAAACACGTCATTCCCAGTCAACAACTTTCGATTGGGATCGGAATACGAAATAAAATTTCTTATATCCGGTGGCAAAGTGAAACTGCTTCATGCTTCAAGTTATTGAATTACGTAGGAATTGCACGTTACACATTAGAGAACTGTTCCTTTTAATAAAGAAAGTCACAAAATAGATACAAAATGAGTGTACCTTATTCATTACTGTTAACGAGCTTTCGTCGACTATAATCTCGAAATGGCGTGTTTCGCTGCGCTTGATGACGGTAAGGTCCACATTTTCTACGTGAGTAGTGTGATATTTGTTTATGAATTTTTTGCGCATACATGGTATGTCTCGGCTAGGAATAATGGAAATTTTCTCACCTATGTATGTAAAGACATATTAATCTCTATTTTTAAAAATGTAGAACACTTTTATCAAATGACAATGTTTGAAAACGCTTAGAGCCCTGATGTCAGAATTTTCTTTTCCAAGACATCAATATGTCAAATTCATTATCCTTTTTGAATAGTATGTACCATACTTTGTACCAGTTATCCATTTTGAATCCCCTATTACAATGGGATTTTGCTGCACTCTGTAATGTTTGAGTGGATGTCATGAGTATGTGTCAAACAGAAATTTTAAGAGCATGGGATAAGGTGCTGCCATGTATTACTTCACTATCAAAGTTTAACCCAGTTGCCACAATGTTGAATTTATGCTGCAAAAAGGACTGGAAATTGCTCTGTTCAAAACACATTGTTTATTTGTCTACAGATGAAAGAGACATGAGGATTCTCCCTCACAAACTGAAGGAAAAAAAATAGTTATGGATCTTGTACATGTATAGTTTATTAATCACTATAGATTTCCAGCATCACAAGTCTGATTCCACTATATGCTTTCCATACTGTCAGGTTCATTCACCCCCTGTTTGAGCCACAGTATAATATCCCAAATACCTTGGCAACAAATAACATTATTTGACTAGTGTTTCATTTTTAGCGGAGTTGCGATGAAGTCGAACTCGGCTTATGATCTGATGAAGTGCCTTTGGGCGGGCAGGCGGGCACGCATCAACATTTCATTTCCGCACCATAGCTCTTGAGCAAATTATAGGATCTCATTCAAACTTATATGGATTGTCACCCTCAGTAAGATGAGGAAGCCTATCGATTCTGGGGTCAAAGGTCAAGGTCACTGGCTATAAATAGACTGAAATTTGGAGAAAATTTTGTTTTCCGCACCATAGCTCTTGAACGAATTATAGGATCTCAATCAAACTTAGATCGATTAAGTAAGACAAGAAGCCTATCGATTCCGGGGTCACAAGGTCAAAGTCACAGTGGCTATAAATAGACTGAAATTTGGAGAAAATTTTGTTTTCTTCACTATAATTTTTTAACAAATTATAGGATCTCAATTAAACTTAGATGGACTATCGCCCTTGATGAGACAAAGAAGCCTATTGATTTTGGTCAAGGGTTAAAGGTCAAGGTCACACAGGATTTAAGTCGGCTGAAATTTATGTACGCAAAATTTTGCTCCCTGCTTGATAATTCCTGAAAACATTTCTGCCGGTTCCCTCTATGCCCATTCCCTGCGCAACTTGACTTGTGCATTTCCGATGCCCGACAATTTTTAATTTTTTTGCATTTCATTTATTTTGAGTTATTATACAATTATTTACCATTCCATTGATCCTCTACAGGACTGTAGTATACTCAGGTGACAGTTTAGCATATTGGACTACCTTTTCAAGTAATGAATCCTTAGAATTAGCTATAACTAGGATTAAACTTGAATGTATATATACAGGGGAAAAACTTCTTCATAACTGCAAGGCATTGATAACCATATTGATTTGAAAGTTTGGGCCATAATATGTGGTCACATTTTTCATGAGAATATAAAGGGGTGAAATCATAGAAAACAACAACACGACTTCAGTTACTCGAGGAGCGTTGTGGCCCACGAGGAGCGTTGTGGCCCATGGGCCTTCCATTATCCATGTTTGCTGTTGTAACGCTTTGAAAAACAACAACAGTTGATTTGTATCTAAAATCATGATAACATTCAGTCATTTATCCCCCTACCCTTCCAGTGCTATCTTTTCTAACTGAATTTCCACAATGTTCAACTCCCACGAGTACTTTAAGTACTTTGATTTGAAGAGTGTGGCCTACTTTGTTTTTTATTCATACAAAAGTACATAAAATGACCATGGAACTCTACCCCCCCCCCCGCACTTTCCCCCGTGTTCGTAGGTTTCAATTCAAAACTATTACATTTGAAAAATTCCATAAAGAAGATTTCAAAAGATTATGTTGGTGAACAAATGACAAATTGTTTTCGCGATGACTTCTATCCCTTTAATTTCATTAATTTCTCATTTTTGTTTCCTGAATCTGATAATTTTAACATTGGATCCTCATAGTAAATAAAATGTCCAATGTTTATATCAGTTATATATACACTGTGACAGTGTTTGTAGTATTCATGAACTTCAGACTCTTTACAAGTTGTTGTTTGTGATGTACTCATTGTTTGATATGTATTTTTCCCAATTAAAAGTATTGTTGAAACTCTCTTCCTCCCCGGGAATATTCCAGTTAAAGCCAACCTATGTTTACATGCACAGTACGCATGAAATCTGAAATGAAAACTATGAAATAGACAAGGATGTGCAGTACATACGTATACCTATCAATCATACACTTAATCTACAGTGAATCGAATTTATAAGTATCACACTATTTACTTCAAATTCATTTTATGAATAACATTTTCTTTCAGACCAGTTCTCCTCCCTGTCTGATGACGAGGTGCTCGTGTTATTCTGTTTTCTGTGTTCTGACTCCGGTACCCCCGACTTTACTGATGCAGACTGTCTGGACATTCTTAATAAGATACGATATGACGTGTACGATAAGGACCGTGTAACAAGTGAGGAGGCACAGCGGACTCTGGACGGACTGAAGTCACGTGGATTTCTTTGGGATCAGGACGGAGTAGACATCACTGAGGACGTCAAGGACGAGACCATGTACCGTGTTACAGAATGTTGTATAGAACGTAGTGTTCATCTGTACTACGTGTGTCGTTTCTCCAGTTATACTACAGCAGTGAGGTATCTGAGATTACAGAGATACACCAGGAAGTCTGGAGAGAAATGTGTCATTATTGACCACCCGGACTATGATTACTTACTCATACCCCGTCTACAGATGAACACACTGACCCACGTCACCATGGAGGACACGAGTATCTGTGATGAAGTGTCACAGACATGTAAGTTGATATTCTCATCTTGTTGTTAATTCAAATGGAGAACAATCTCTTGAATATTCTCTTAACACAGTACATGTATATCGACATTCTTAAATCATGTTACATGCTATAATGTCTTCTAATTAACTCGATTCATTAACATAACTGAGGATTGACACTTTCATTTGAATATCGGCCAAATTAAACATTGAAGTTAGAGTTTCTTGACTGACGTTATATATCATATGTCTGTCTCAGTCCTGTTATTCAGTATCTCACATCGCTATATCTAATGTACATTGTATCCTCTGTATCTACACATCACATGTAAGATGTCACTACTGGGAGATCACTCTTATTCTGTATATCTTAAAGTTAACACGTAATACTGCTTTCTAAACACTTACAAAAGTGAAAAAAATACCCAATAATGACGTATGAGGGATCATATGAGAAAGAGAACATTACAGGTGTTGGCAATGTTACAACACAGTGGTTCTCTACTTGCAGTTTTAAGTTACTATATATGTACAGGGGCGGATCATAAACTTTTAAACAAAATTACGTCTTCGCACCATTAGTAGCATACGGATGTACTTCATGGTATACCCCTATAACCGTATGATCTGGTATTCATGTGAGTCATTTTAAAACGCAAAGTTCAGTAACAACATATAGATGTGCATGTAACTTTAAAATATTCAACTAGGTGATTTAAAGGGGTGGGGGGTGGGGGGTAGTTATGCCATACATGTACGTATATACTAGCTGCTGCTACTCGCTACAAACAACTTTTCTTTTTTAAAAAGTGAAGACATCGGATTCGAATACTAGATGTAAGTTTGTATAAGTAAAATGAATGAATTTCACTGCGTGAAATTCAGAATTTTGACCATGAGTTCTCTGTTATGACCAATATAGTTGGAAGACTTAATTTATATTGAGTTATATAAAGAAGGGTGGGGTATAGCAATTTCTGAACATGATATAAAATATACAAGTTCGTGATATTCTAGAATTCCTTTGCACTTTCTTTTCACATTTGAAATTGGATACCCTATGTTTGACTTGAGCTTTTGTAAATGAAGCAGCAGTATGCCTGGTTATGCCTTGGGAATTCTCCTTTGTTATATATATGTATTCCTCAACACATTTTCGAACAATCTAATGAACTTCTAAATAATCTGACACAGAGTGAGGAGCGTGTAATTAATCGATATTTATTTATATATTATTCAGTGAGCATCCCTCTAGGTAAAGTACGCATGACTGAGAGTGAACGAGGAGCGTTTTTAGAGGACTTACAGAAGACCGGAGAGTGTGTACAATCACAGGGCAGTGTACAACACGTCAAATGGCTCTGGAGACTAAACCATGGAGCGAGACCTGACATCGTGAGATCCTGTATAGGTCCCCACCCACACTGGGATATTTACATCATCAACAACACGGCTTACAGAAAGCACAGTAAGTCGAAAGAAATAAACACGGCTTACAAAAAACTTTCTTTGATTTACTTCAAATAGTTTGTTAGAATACATAATCTCCATCAGCTGTTGGTGCAAAACCGCAAATGTAGACCTACGCTTAGCGCTCAGTGGCTTTGCATTGAGGGTTTTTTAACGTGCCAAATCAAAAAGCTTATTATGAAGGGGAGCAGAAATTACAGAGAGAATAGGGAGTCACCCACGGAACCCACCGTTTCATATTCTTTATACTACTGTAATGCATGTATGTATATTAAATCCATTAACTAACCATGAAAAATATTTAGCAGGTGCCTTGGAGTAACATCCTTTCCCCGGGTTTGTCATTTTTATGAGGTTACACAATGAATAAAGCCCCCCCCCCCCCCCCCCCCCCCCCCCGCCGAAAACAACAGATCAAATACTTTTTCCAACAACACTATTTTCGGGAAAATCAAACTTTCCTTTCATCGAACTAGATGTTTTCAAGATGATTAAATCTAATTTAGTCCTCCAGTTGGCATATAATACATTTATGTGACACATTAAATTTTAAAGCCTCCTAGGCCGAGTGTTTAGAGCATCGCGCTGAAAGTCATCCGGCATCTCACCTCTGTCGACGCGGGTTCGAACACAGGCACCTTAAGTATGGATATTACTAACCTCCCCCTTTTTTGTTTAGAATATTTTGATGGCAATAATTTCTCTGAAATGTGTGAATTCCCAGTCTATCCCATCCCTCGTTCGATTCATGTAATCGTTTCACGCCTTTTTTAAGCTTTAGAGATTGACCTTCTACCGGTATAATAAAATGCACGTGGGATAGTAATATCCATACTTCAGGTGGAGGTGGTTCGAATCCATTGTACCATAGCTTGGCGTGCTTTCTTTTGTTAAAAGTGTGGGTTATCTGTACATAACCCACACTTTTCTTCAAACCCCGCCCACATTCTCGAAAAAACAAATCAACATCACTGTCCACTGTATGAAGTTCCTCCAGATCAAAATTGCACATATCAAACACGGATAACTGACTCAGACTAAATTCTCCAAATACATTATAGATATTCACACTGAATCTCACTTACATGTAAACCTTAATACAAGATAATATCGTCAATGGTCTCGTCCCAAAGACTTTCTATTTCCATATTCTCCTCAAGTCGAGAAACACGTGTAAGTAGAAATACGGGTATCATTTATAAAGAGTTTCATAAAAGACCCAGTCACGTGATAAGAACGCGTTTGAGAGATAAACTTGTTTAGCGAACAGAGTGAATCAGACTTGTGTTTCTTTTATGGTTTCGCGTCTTACAATTCTTTTTTTTTCTTCTTATGTTTCTCCATTTTTTTTTTTTTAAATCTATTGTGTATACATGTAAATGTTTTTCCAGCCAATTTAGTCAAAATATGTATTAAAATAAAAATATCAAAACCAACAGTCCAAACATTTATATGCACTTTAAAAACGGCTTTTTTAAAAAACAATTAACGAACATACATTTTTCGGTGATAGAAAGTCATTATGATAGAAATATATGGTGTTCAAAGTGTAATGTAAAGACATAACAATTGGCATCATATTGTAAACAGGCGACCGCGCTTCCGAAAGCTATAATAAAATATAGTGAATAATAGTAAACTATGGTACAAGTCACTTACCCCATATAATATTGTTGATTATGTTCAGATACCCGATGGGCGTGGTCATAATGACACTCGGGAGCGTAGCTCCCGAGTGTCATTATGACCACGCCCATCGGGTATCTGCACATAACCAACAATATCATATGGGGTAACTACTACGTAAATGAGAAAGTTTCCCATTTTACTTTCGGAAGGTCGTGGTCTATTCCCAGGTACATCGTATCTGGGTTCTCTCTTCCACCAATAAAAACTGGATGTCACCAGATAACTGAAAAATTGTTAAGTGCGGTGGAAAACATCAGTCATTCAATAATTGAGTACGTTGGGTATAAATTTTTGCCTCATTTGGGATGGATCGATGAAAAAGTTCGTACATTTACCGATACCCTGCGGATTAGTGTTGAACCTGAAGAAAGACTGAAACAGAACCAATGAGAGTAGTGACGATTATGATCCATATTAAGTGGTTTGTTGGTTGTAGATATAATTTTTCACTCTTAAGGAAATACGTCACCGTTTCCTTGGCGTTTACGGCCTTTGAGCAGGGAGGGATATTTATCGTGCCACACCCGCTCTGACATGGGGCTTCGTTTCTCATCCGAAGGACCGCCCCATCAGTCGCCTATTACGACAAGCAATACGACTTAATAAGATAATGTATTATCGTTGTTTTATACATACCACATTTCCTGTTGTAAGTGTACATATGCACGGTATTATGTGTATATTGATACATGTACATGTGCGTTATTGACGCTTTGCTACGAAAGGGGGGGGGGATCGGGATTAGCGAGAAATACTCGCAAAATGCGAGTACATTTGAAAAATAGCGAGTATAAATAGTGGACACTCGAAAATCTTAGCAAGTGGTGATTTACAAATTATGACCGCATCGTATCCGTTTTATACGGTGATGCGCTATTCGCTTTTCTTAAACTTGCACTCTGAATCATACAAACGCTTACATGGACGACCGATTTCAACTACCGTCTCTATCCGGATTATTCTTTTATGATTTTTTTTTAAGAAACGCGGACATCGCGCATTGCATTATGATGGAAAACATAGACATGTGCCACGAGTCCTGTTTACTTATAGGGGTGATTACATTGAATTGAAGTACGAGGTTTTTGTTATTCATTTATCTTTTTTTAAACCGTAGTCTATGTTTTACCAAGTCTTCCGGAAGTTAGTTTTATCAGAATCATTAGACTGTCCTATCTAAATTATTTTATTGTCATATTGAGATACTGCTGCGGCCCTAATATGCTTCCGTAGGTTGTAGTGAAGGCACGTGTGCACTGCTCACCGCGTAAACGATTATCAAAAAAGTTCATGCGACCCGTGATCGTGCTGTTTATAAAACCACGAGTCCGCGATTCGCTTTGAAAAAATCACTAGTGACAACCCTGATGTGGCATGGAATTGGAAGACTGAATCTAGGCCTGCGGTAAACAGGTTGTGGATTAGAGGTGCGATAATCAAGAGACCTATACATTGCACCATATGACTTACGTAAATTAGTGTCTTGTTCAAACGATGCCTGTTGACCCACTAGGCCCAGTAAGGATGGGGAATATCATTGATTAAAAAAAAAATGAAAAAAAAAATAATTGAACACTGCTTTACTATTTTTATTCTAGCTTGTATGTTTTCATTTTAGCCTGTGCATTTTTTACTCACAGGCTAAAATTAGCCTGTGGTAGAAAAAGTTACTTTCGACCCCTTTTGGGGGGGGGGGGGGGTCATATAAACCGCGCATGTTATTTCCATTCTCTACCTATAGATGTTGCTGATCGCTAACGCCTCTACCAATGCCGAAATTACTAAATTCTTATTAAACGCTTTATCAAATTTGATACTAACGTTTGACCTCGCTTTGTCAATTTATGATGCAGAATCATAAGATAAAATTATTTTGGTGCATTTTTTTAAAAAATCCAAAGTTTTGCTATCTTGTCCACATAAGTCATTCCCATTCTTAGATTCCGTTCACTTTTCGGTTCAACATTTTACTAACAAGAGAGAGAGAGAGAGAGAGAGAGAGAGAGAGAGAGTTGAATAACTGGCCACCGTCGGTTAAATTAAGCGACGACCGCCAGCTGATTTATATGGCGGTCGCCAGATAATGAATTAAGTGGCGGCCGTCAGATAAATTAAGTGGCGGCGCCTGCTAAATTGAAATTAATTCTATACCCCGACATTTATTGGCTTCCGTAGATTCACAACATTGTTAGCGAACATTACAATTTATATTAAAACCACGCGAATTGAGAACACCGCTCTCTGGATTGTAAGAAAGGGAATTTAAATTGGACAAATTCTAGTCAGAATTAGCATTTTTAGGCGTTGCATGTGACTTTCAGAAAAAATGTGATTGATCCGTCATAGGTTTAGGAGGGATTGACATAAATAGGTACGTCGCTGGAATTTCTCTTACTTTAGGATTTTTCATCAATAAATATTGTTTCAGCTTCAAAATGGCAGCTTTCCTTTCAATGTCCTTTTTAGCTCACCTGACCTAAAAGCTCAAGTGAGCTTTTCTGATCACCCGTATTCCGGCGTCCGTCCGTCTGTAAACTTTTGACATTTTTGACTTTTTCTCAAAAACCACTGGACCAATTTCAACCAAAGTTGGCACAAAGCATCCTTAGGTAAAGGGAATTTTAAATTGTTAAAATAAAGGATCAGTCCACCTTCCAAGGGTAGAAAATGAAGAAAAGGTAAAAATAGAGTAGGGCATTAAAAAATCTTCTCAAGAACCATTGGGCTAGAAAAGATGAAATTTATAGATAAGCTTTATTCGGTAGTGCAGATTCTAAATTGTCAAAATCATGGCCCCGGGAGGGTTGGATGGGGCCAGAATAGGGGATCAAAGTTTTACATGCTAATATATAGGGGAAATCTTTAAAAATCTTCTCCTCAAGAACCACTGAGCCAGAAAAGCTGAGATTTATATGAAAGTTTCCTGATATAGTGCAGATTCTAAAATTCTTAAAACCATGGCCCCCGGGGGTCGGATTAGGCCACAATAGGGGATCAAAGTTTTACATGCAAATATATAGGGACAGTCTTTAAAAATATTCTTCCCAAAAACCACTAAGCCAGAAAAGCTGATATTTACATGAAAGCTTTCTGACATAATGCAGATTTAGTCTAGTCAATCTAGCAAATCACCTCAAAGTAATTGCAGCAGAAACAAACTCGACGGAATTTAATAAACAAAAGCGTGATTAACAAAATACAAAAAATCGAACAAAATCGGACAATGGGAAATATTTAAAATTTAGACTTAAATGTTTTAGTAAACCATCGATAATTTGTGATGTTTACGGCACGCCGTACACGTACAGGGGAGTAACTTAAGGTATCACACCGGTAATTGTCCAATCAAAATGAAGTTAGTCAATTGTAGTTCCATATATTTAAAGAAATATTTTTTTTCCTTGCGCGATTTTTCTCATTTCCTCTTCTTCTTTTCTCTTAATTTTTGTACCCCTGATTAGGAAATTTTGTGTAATTTGTAGAAATAATCAAGTGTATACAAAGGAACTATTTGCTGTTGGTAGCTGAGGCTACTTCCTGAGGTGCACTCCGGCTGTTTACACACATGTGAAAAACACGTGGATTTGAGGGTAGTCTTGTTTGCGGGTAATTTTTTTTCGAAAATGCCGCGTAGGGTGTTGTTTTTCTGGTGT
This sequence comes from Ostrea edulis, assembly GCF_947568905.1. Taxonomy (NCBI): domain Eukaryota; kingdom Metazoa; phylum Mollusca; class Bivalvia; order Ostreida; family Ostreidae; genus Ostrea; species Ostrea edulis. The sequence continues at coordinate 77,504,123 of NC_079166.1, read as the reverse complement.
CGGCAGACGAGATAGGTAACATAGAACGTGTCTGACTGCGTTATTCGGCATCAATTTTGTAAACTGATTTTTAATGATTTTTTCCCCTCTATAGTAATATATAGTGAAAATAATTACCGGTGTGATACCTTAACTGTGACAGTCATTGGAATAAAGTTATACACGACGATCTAAAGTGCATGTAATAAAAAACGCGATTAAACAGCTTAACAGTTGTATTAAAAAGGTGATTTTAAGACCTTCTATATACATACAATATTGCGCAGCATCTCATATTCTTTGCCGACTTCCATTCCCGGGGAACTTTCGCGAATAAAGCTTCAAAATATTTTGTTTGACCCTCTACTGAATTAATTTTAATTTTAAAACACAGTATTTACTTTAGAAGTTATGAATAATCAATTATAAATGAAATCTTAAAGAATTAGTGTCAATTTACAAGGGGGAATTACGGTTGTTAAAAAAAAAGTATGGAAAGCCATTCGGGTTAAAAGTTTCAGTTATTTTGTATCTTCATCATTTGAGCAAGCGTTTTGTATTAAAAACTTTTATAAAATTAAGTAAGTAAAGTATTTTTGCTTTTCTTTTTCAAATTCAGGTTTGGGGAGTCATTCATGGGTAATAATGATAATAAAACATTGATAATATAAATAATAAAAATCTATCTAATTAGTCTTGGGCTCACGACCTGCGGAACCACATCTCCTAGCAGCATGTGAACAGCGCGCTAGACCGCCCGGCCATCTATTCAAGACAAAACTTGTTTTCGATGACGATGGAATTCTCGCCAAGCTGGCACACGATCATTGAGAATGGAAATGGGATACAGTTATTTATCGTAAATTTTAGAAGATCATACAAAATGCACATTGTGTTTGAAATGTCTATATATAAAGCACAGAAATAGCAACGAACTTTGAAATAAACATAACTGCCCTAAGGGACGAAGTCAATGTCGGATGGAAATTTAAATTCAATTAGTTAGAGGGAGGGAAAAAAACTCCCGCAAATTTCTGTCATCCGACATCGATTACACTTTAGTGGAAAAAGGAAAAAGACAAGCCACTGTTGAATACCACATAATATTTAAAACATATTAATGAACATTTCATAGATTTAATGTACACTTTCATTTGTAAATAAACAGTAGAAAAGGTATACATAGTGTTATTTATAATCGTACGTTCCTTTTTTGTTATTCGATTAGTTTCAACATTTGTCATATTAAGTTTTAAAGGGGGGGGGGGTTCTTGGTGAAAATTATGTGAACTTAGTTTTTTGTGAGACATTGAATTTTTGATCTTGCCCCTAAGTGAAGAATATCGTTAAAACCAGACGTCTTTTTAGGAACGAAACTTTGTCAATCCTTGCCCTTTGTAGATGCATTCACAGGATGTGACACAACGTCAAGAATGTTCGGCATCGGAACAGGTCCTGTATAGTCAAAATGTAGACAAATCGCGAAAAAATTCTGTATATGATTAGTTTTTAAATGGAGGCAGGCTACTGACAAACAAGTTGATGGTGAAGGGGTTTCAGCTGTTTCGTTTGAAGTCAGCATTTCGCAAAATGTATGGTCGTTATAACAATCTACTTTGCCAATATAACCTATCATTGGGTCAAATCTGTCTGACTTGTTTCATATAGATTGTTAGGCCATTTTTGGCACAATGATATTGAATAAGGGTAACTCCGTTTGCCTTATTAAGATATAGAGCTCACGGCGGGTGTGACCGGTCAACAGGGGGTGCTTACTCCTTATAGCCCATAGGCACCTGATCCCACTTCTGGTATATCCAGGGGTCCGTGTTTGCCCACCTCTCTATTTTGTATTGCTTATAGGAGTTACGAGATGGATCACTGTTCGTTATCTTCACCTTCCTATATGAGTATTTCATCGAGAAAAAGATATATTCTGGTGTCGATGTCATATCGACTTTGTACGATGGAATACCATAGAGACACTTATAGGAGATTTGCTTTGTGAAGAATTGTCTAACACTATCATTTTTATAAGTTCAGTCATTGCCACTAACTACTAACTACAGCTGCAGAAAAGGAGCACTGCAAGAATTTTTTAAGTCATAGAGTGGACTAAAGAAATGATTAATTTGGATCCTTCGAATTGGGGACTTAATCACTGCTTTCAATAATTCTTGTATCCGTTAAAACTAAATTACAAGTCGCGCCAGATAAACTTTTGAACGTTTTTCGCTGTAAGTGCAAGGCAAATTGTGACACTAGCCGTTGTACTTGTAAAATCATGGACTGAACTGACTGCAATTACTCAAATGATCACTTATATAATTATCAGGCACGTAGCAATAATGGCTCTACACCTTGTATCATTACATGCAAAGTTGATAAATGTTTACGTACCAGAGGTCGATTTTTAGACAGATTTGTTTCCCTCCCTCCTCTTTTTTTTTAAAAATAGCATTGTCGTGAACTGTACACAGTGGAAGTGTAAAATGGAACTGAGAGAACAACCTTACTACCCCCCCCCCCCCCCCCCCCCCACACACACACACCAATGAAGGATTTTTATAACTTTGGATTAAAATTTACTTGTCAATTTTCAAGGCAATATTGTGAAAATTATCTTCACATCCCCCCCCCCCCCCCTTTTACGATGCTGCGTGCCTGATTCCTTTTGCTTTTAATTATATGTGTCCATTGTTTTTAAAACAGATTACTCCTGAAATTCTCGGTATTAATTGCACAATAATTTGGATAGAACTAAACATCAAATACGGCTATAACACCCCCCCCCCCTTTCCCAAACTCTAGAACTTGACGAAGAGCACGTATTAAAGATTTCTTTATAAAATCTAAGAAACTGAACCTTGTTTCGTCATAGATGTAGTACAAAGTTTTAAAAACGAAGCTTAATAAAGAATTTGGTAACGTAAGCTTTACTATACACTGTTTGTTTTAAAATACTACCATGTATTTATGTGAAACATAGGACCGGAATGGTAAGCGCGCCTCCAACTTCCGATGTAAGGGGAGTAACTGCAAAAATGTAGGTCATCTTTTACAGACCATTTTTGAAGGGGCATTTGTTTTGTGTTAACAGTTTATTTTAAAGTATAAATCTTCATGTGGTAACTCATATATGCCTAATGGACAGGAAAAAGTATTTTCTTCCGAAATCCAGTTTTTAACGATTTTTTGTTGGAAAATGAAGATTAAATTTTGGTGAAGAAAATTTAGTTGTGGATTTGGACTTTATTCTTAAATTCATAAGATCACTGTCATATTTTTTATAAAACAGTCATTTCCTATTATTTCCAGTTTTTCACTATTTTTGTTTTAGAAAAAGGTAGGTTTTCCTACCTAAAATGGTATTTTTCATATACATTGCCAATAATCTATATATCTTACTTGTGAGCAGTTTTTAAAATAAACCCTAACATCAATTTTTTATTGGTAGACTCACATGTATGACAAAATGTGGGTTTTCTTCTTAAAATTTCACCTTTAACAATTATATTCAAAAAAAGCAAGATTTTACCCAAAAATTACAGTCAAGGAAAGAATATATTCTGCTGTAAAAAAAAAATAATCGAACAAATCCCAGGTTGACAATTTGAGGTATGAAACTTATTTTTACTGTATATTACATAAAATGGACATTTTCCTCAATTTCCAGTTTTTAGCGATTTTCATGAAAAAAACACATCCTTTTACCCCAAAATTCCATTTTCCCATGGAAATACAAAAGCCGATTTTTAATATGTTGTTTGCATGTGTTTTCTTGCATGAATAATCAAAATTTCATTTCTGTTGCATGTTGCAATTAGTTGGAGGTTTTCCTCAGTTTTGAGCTAGATTGACTAGACTAATTCAAGTTTGTTCAAATCATGGCCACCCGGGGGGGGGGGGGTGGGGGGGGGGGGGGGGATGGGGCCACAAGGGAATCAAAGTTTTACATACAAATATATAGGATTTTGTTGGTTTTTTTTAAATCTTCTTCTCAAGAACCATTGGCCAAAGAAGTTCACATTTACATGAAAGCTTTCTGACATGTGTAGATTCAAGTTTGCAAAAAACATGCCTCCAGGAGTAGGTTCGGGCCATAATAGGGACTACGGTTTTACATGCAAATACATATGTAAAGTCTTCTGATATGGACCAAGGTAACTCAGGATGAGCGATGTGGCCCATGGGCCTCTTGTTCTTCTAAGCTTGTCATATATGTTCAAGGACACATTGTTTTCAAATATGATACAAATCAACGGGTTTCAAGTGAAACATGTATTTTAATTACAATTTCCAATTTTCGTCGATATTCCATCCATTTAGAGTGCTTCATCTTCAAAATAACAGCTTTCGTTCAATATTTTTTCTTAAAGGAGACATTTCTTCAAATCATGATCCTCGTGGGTAGGATGGGGGGCCACAATATAGTGTCAGTATTTTGTATGAATATATAGAGGAACACTTTTTTAACAGTAGACTTACGAATACTGATATTAGTAGGCAAACATGGCCCAGGTAGTGCAGATAAAAGTTTGCTTTCAAAATGTTCTGAAGGAGCCCTGCTTATGCATATCGATATGCAAATATCTCCAAGCTTTACAGAATCATTTAATTTTACATGTTGCACGCTTTTTCGTTGATTGAAAAATTATTGGAATATCGTATTCAACAAAAAAATAATAAATAGCAGGAACTACTTTCTATTAGAATGTTGGGATTCCTCTGGATGCTTCGTATTTATATATAGATTAGGGAATCCTGAAAAGAAAAAAAAACTTAATATTTTTATCGACATATAAATTTATTAAACAAAAACAAACAAATATCAAATATAAATAATAATTAATTATGCAAAATGAAATAAAGATGGCTATTTGAGACCCCCCCCCCCCCCCCCCCCCCCTAATATGACAACGCGCTTCTGTTTCTGCAATTTCGGGCTGAGAGTTAAATGTATTCAACCGGGAATGACAATAGTCCAGTTTGCACCTTGCGACAACTTCCTTCATGTCACGAACCCAAATACCAGATCCACCGCACACTGCCTCAGAGACACTGTAATATCGTAGCCCTTAACGATTATGGTTCCCAACTCCGGCATAATATGTTTATGAGTGGGCACCGAGACGAGGCATCCGTACGACGTTACAACAGCTGTGACGCCTTCGAAGTTCACTGATAAAACTCGAAAAACGCTCTGTAACACTCACTTGTCCACCTGGATGCCGTGACAACCCTCAAGAGAACCCTATACCTGGCATCCCACATCATGACTATCACGTGTCCCACGCTTTCCGTTATTACCGAAATCGAACTTTGCACATAATTCCAGTTCCACTCAACAAAATTCCAGCAATTTTCTCTAAACAGGACTTATCTCTAACTCATCCTTTTATAACTACATTGTTCAGTCCACAAGAAATCCGTTTGCTCAACAGTAAACAACACCATCTCGAAATGATATATAATGTAGTCTAAGAATAACTCGTTAATTCAACTCAAATCATATCTTTTATCAGATCAATGAATTGAATGAATATTGTTTAGCGTCCCTCTCGAGAATATTTCACTCATATGGAGACGTCACCACTGCCGGTGAAGGGCTGCACAATATAGGCTTATGCTCGGCGCTTATGGCCATTGAGCAGGGAGGGATTTTCATCGTGCCACACCTGCTGTGACACGGGACCTCGGTTTTTGCTGTCTCATCCGAAGGACCGCCCCATTTAGTCGCCTCTTACGACAAGCAAGGGGTACGGAAGACCTATTCTAACCCGGATAAATGATTTTTATCGTTGGAATAAGGTATTCCACGAAAAAAAGAAGACCTAATTCCTTAATTCTAATTTGTTCAAATTGTGTTCTGTAGGATGCGCACAATATGGGATTAAAGTTTTTACACGGGAATATATAGGAGAAATCTGTGAACTTTTTCTCAATGGCGGGAGCTGAGTGACAGAGTTCGCTTCATAACCGGGAGGTTGTGAATTCGAGATTTAAAACTTGAACATATGTAGTCAGCGTTCCTTCGCCATGCAGGCGATCGACATCTAGAAATGAGAATCACGGTTCTTTTGGGGTTATGAACTTAATACGGGAGTCCCTTGTCGCGGCAGGCGCTGGCACGTTAAAGAAACCACGCAGCTACAACCCTGAGTGCTAAGCATTGATCGGTTTTATTTTTATTTCACCAAAAGCTGCTGACGTCTCAATATGAGTGAAAACTCTCGACGGGACGTAAAACAATCAATCAATTTCAATAACAGCAGGGACCTGAATAATCATATCAATATGTAAACATCACCAGGTAGTGCAGATTGAAGTTTGTTCAAATCATAACCCAAGGGGGTAGAATTTGACCACGATAAGGGATTGGATTTTTATATGGAAATGTAGAGGGAAACACCTTCATACTCTTCTCATGGACAGCAGAGGTGAGCTTAGTCATTATGATATTAATATGCGAACCTCTTCAGGTAGCGTAATTGAGGGTCCCGAGAAGTAGATCGGGACCATAAGAAACCGGCCATAATGACCTACATTTCTGCACTCAGCCCCTTTACACCGGAAGTTCAGAGGGGGTACCATTGCGACCCTAAGCATTAACAAACAGTGCATAGTAAAGCTTACGTTCCCAAATTCTTTATTATGCTGAGGTTTAACAGGTCGTTTTATATCTATGGAATTAAACAAGTTTTAATTGCTTCGATTTTATGGAGAAAACTTTTAAAATATGTATTTGTCTAATTGAAGAGTTGGGGAAGGGGCTGGGTGTTATAGCCGTGTTTGATGTTTATTTCTCTCTAAGTCATAATGTAATTGATATGGAGAATTTCAGAAGTAACCAGTTTTAATAACAGACACCTTGAAATTTAAAGCACAGTGAAAGCATTCGATATGATCAGATAAGTAACATCGTTAGAAAAAAAAAGGGGGGGGGGGCTGACTCACAATATTGAAAACTGAAAATTCTTGACAAGTAAATTTAAAAACAGAAATTCAAAGCTCTAAATCCTAAATTGCAGAAGAAAAGGGACAAAGGTTGAACTTTCAATTAACAGGTTGCATTTTACACCTTCACTACAATATTCCTGAGATGCTATTTTAAGAAGGGGGGGGGGGGTAAGCCTACAAGTATATGTAGATCGACTTCTGTATGTAAAAATAACCAACTTTGCATGTCATAATAAAAGTGGGCAGACACTTTGATGCGACGGGCCTGATAGATGTCTTTGTGCTCATTTAATTTATTGCAAAGAAATATTACACTAGATATCCCAATCGAAATAATTAACGTGTTCGGTTTATCGACGCCTGATGCACATCTAGCAACAGGTAAATTTGTTCAGTGTGAAATGATAAAGTTCCTGATGTTTATTGCGTTGGTTGCAAATGATTTCAAACATATCTAATTGAATAGAATTTTGGTTTTTGAAAATAACGATAAAAACTAATAATGAAGAATTGCTGATATACTAATCAATAGACAGCCTGATTCTGATCTAAAGAAACTGAGGACTAGTTAATGTTTACATATGATAATTAAATCATGATCGTAAAATGACTGAAATATTGTGCAAGCGGCGTAAAACCATATTCAATCAATCAATCATTGCTTGCGAGAAAATCCACACAAAGGACATATATAGACTAAAGTATTAATGTTCAGTCAGTCAGGAAATTAATGAAAACAAATTAATTTCAAGATCAGCTTGGCCACACTAAATCATATCAAAATGCAAACTTGCTTAAGTTGTGTGTATTCAAGTTTTTTTGATGCCCTAGGACTAAAATACATGTGGGATGGGGGCGTGGTGGTAGGGGGCATATTATCGTTGCCCTGCCTATCTGTCTGAAACTTGAACCTTGCCTATAGCTTTTGAATGGTGAGTGACAAGGCTCTCCTATTATATAATACGCATTCATTGTGACAGAGCCTTTTGGCACCAGACCTTTTAACCGTGTAACCCTGTCCTCTGATTTTGATCTACGCTTAAGAGAACATGATATAAACAATGACTTGTGAACTGTTTAAGGTGGGGTAATCATATTTTCTCTATAAAATTCTCATAATAAAGCTTTATATTTTACATGTATACCATGGTTGTTTACCTTGTGACCTTGAATCATGGTTATGCCGTAACCCTACTGGGCTAGGTTGGGGTCATAACATGAAGTCTAAATTTTTCATACGAATCAGTATTGCATTTTTTTTTTTGTAAACAGCTGTAGAAAAACAGGGTCAATATGACTCAGGTGACCGATGTGGTACAACGTGTTTTGCGAACTTTTCTCTAGCGTCTTTGGTGTTGTGAGATCCTTGAATTGAGCAATAGTTCCTCTCCATATGCATCTCATAGAATTTCAAATAAAGCGATCAAATACCAATATTTACAACATATTAAAAATTGAAGCGGGGCGATATATCTTCCGTAATGAGAAGATAACTTCTGCAATGAACGATAACTCGGGTTTATTCATACTCCGAATTTGACATAGATGATAAAAAAAACTCACCAGAAAAGAAATATAGGCTATTCCACATCAAACATATCAAACATGTTATGAATGACCATGCATTGAATTGACCGGCCGGGATTCGAACCACGGTATTTCACATGCGGGGCGAAAGCTCTAACCGCTAGGCCACCGCGGCGGTCTTGTCATTTGGAAAAATGTTTCTAAACTCCATAGTTAAAACTTGATGATCATGTGCATTTAGAAAATGAATTTTATTTTTGGAAAAACTGCGACTCTTAACGCCAGCAAACTTCATGAAGCCCATCACCACTCCATGACAAGTATGCTGACGTAAAGCGTTGTAGTTCTTATCCTCACATTTTTCAAAAAATGATTTTTTTTCACATTTGCATTCTACTTTCATTTCTGCCGGAAGTTCCAGTCGTTGATTTTGACGTACGAGATTTAGTAAAAGATTAATACGCTCATTGTTCACATCTGTGTCACATTTATGAAGAAATCTTTTTCAGTAGGACAATTCGCGTGCACACACGGTGAGTTTCATTAAATGAACGGTATCAAAGTTAATGATTGGTCTGCTACATGTATGTTACTGGACTTTAAAAACAATGTGCGATTAGCTAGGTAGGTGTGTGCGCAGCTGCTAGCTCAGAATCCGCAGATACTTGGAAGAACATTGTTGAATGAGAGGCGGCAATTAAACTTCCTCACAAGGCAATTCCCGTAAATAACACGCCTACACACTGTTATTAGTGACAATGGTGGACATACTCGTTATTAGTTAACAAAATCACATTTCCGCCGCATTCCCAATGACCCTCATTTTGCTTGTAGGGTTTGAGAGATGTGAGTGAATTTCCAGCCGTTAAAAACGTGATGATATGTTTATCAAGATTCATTTGCACGCCATTCACATTCATAGGGAAATGGATATCATTTTAATTGATACAGATATCAAAGGCAAAATCAATGGACATGTAAATAAAAGAAAGTGTCCTTTCGTAGAGATATGATCCATCTGAAAACTACCGAAAACGTGGCTAGATTGGGGATTCCTCCTCTCTCATTTATCATTTTAATACTATTGAAAGTTCAGTTTAATGCATTCATGCTGCATACGGTGTCATTCTTTGGACTGCGATCGTTGTCATATCAAATACACTGCATATTTGATCCATTGTAATGAATGAGTCTTTGTTTGTTTGTTTGCTTTATTTCTATAGACGCTTTAAATTTTAGAAATAAACAATAATGACACCATATTTATATAGCACCTTTTTCATACACTATGTACGCTCAAAGGGGCTTTACAATGCAAATATACCTTACAACAGAATGTTATTTTCATTTGCTGAAAGTGTACATGTAGGCCTACATGTAATAATGATAGCGTTCTGAATACTGCCAGCTTACAGATATGTTTGTCTGGAGCAAATCATCTTCATGAATGAATTCGATTAAGCTACAAGAGTTACACTGGTAAAATTGCAATTAGTATTTAACTCGTTTTGCACGAGTTTTAGCAAGAGTGACAGGTGTTTCAAAATGATGGCGTTTTTGGAAGAAATGTAGTGTGAGGATTGAATTTCATGATATTTTGTATTAGAATATGTACAGTATAAATAAACACATACTACATAATATGGTTTTGATATACATTTATAAAATACAAAATATTCCATTTAAATGCCCTGAGTGACCCTTTACACTAACAACAAAGCGATAAGCAACTGCAGGCAAGAAATGAATAATCCGAATTGTCAGTCATATTCAGGGATAATGCTGTCATATCAATGCACTGAAAGCAGTTCAGGCATGTTATTATCAATATATATTGTAAAAAATATCAACCATAATTAATCATGATTAATATTGAATTAAGGTGCAGATAATACAGCGGATAATACAACAGATAAGAGGAACATGGCAAAGTGAAGATAACAAAGAGTGTTCAAGATCATAACTTCTATAAGAGTAGTATACAGCGTCCCGATGGCCGGTTCAACTGAGTGCAGTTTTGAGTGCGGTCCGATAGGGAGTTCAACGGAGTGCAGTTTTGAGTGTAGTTTGGAGTGCGGGGTTTTATAGAGGGGGTCAAGCAGTTGGCCAGGTGGCCGGGGCCACCTGGCGCGGTCAAGCGGGGTTGGCGCGGTCAAGCTGGGCAGGTGGGGAGAGGTGGTGGTGTGTAGCAGGCGAGGTGTTGGGGGGATAGCGTGTGAGCGTTTTGTATTCCTGGTGTATTCCTTTATGTGAAATTTTCAAATAAAAAGAATTAAAGAACAATTAAAAGTTTACACATTTATTCAATGAAACACATTTATCAAATGAACAATTTACACATAATTTACGGACCTCGTCTAACAGCTGACAGAAAATAGATAGGCGTCAGGTTTCATTTCTCGGAAACGAGGATATTTTGTAAACAATGAGCTCCGATATTCCGAGGGATGTTTTCAAGGAGGTCCGCTTTCTCTCGTTATATAACGACGCTCTCGCCAGTTTGCTTCACTGGTGACCCAGTAACGTTTAGAAGATTGAAAAATAGAACATGCCAGGTTTCGTTTTCATTTCGCGGAAACGCGGGTATTTTGTAAACAATGAGCTCAGCTACGGAATTCGGTTAACATGCACAGAGTTTATGGATATGTTCACTATATTGTGTGGTTTGAGTTAGATCTTTCTGCATTAGGCCTTTGTATTGAATCTTATGTGATTGATTTTTTTTTTTTTTTGATTTTTTACTCGGGAATGATTCACTCATAAGGCGACGTCATCACTGCCCGTGAAGGACTGCAAAATCTAGGCTTATGCTCGGCGCTTACGGCCTTTGAGCAGGGAGGGATCTTTATCGTCCCACACCTGGTGTGACACGGAACCTCGGTTTTTGCGATCTCATCCGAAAGAACACCCCATATTTAGACGCCTCTGACGACAAGCAAGGGGTAGTGAGGACCTATTCTAACCCGGATCGCATATAGTTTTACGCTATATATTTAAAAATAATTCATTTTTACTCTAAAAGTACTGTGGACATCAACACTATTATGGCTATAGCAGAACAGTTTTATAGTATATAAAAACAACTATGATATCTGTGCACTTCGCACCTTATGAGATCACAACGAAAAAGTACGTCACGACGTACATCTTACAATTCATGTCTATATGTTGTCGTTATATTGATAGGCGTTATCAAGTAAAGTTGCCGTCTAACCTATACATAAGCTGTATACGTGAAATTTTTTCTTGTCAAATAATATATTATTTCAATTTCGCATCAAATCACTCAACATTTTTATATTTGTGCGAAGGTCATAATATATATTGTGACCTTGAAATCGCCCCTCTATTTTCTCCCGATCATCACTACGTTATGTAAGAAAATCTAATTCTACATAATTATTGCGAGCAGCGTGTAAAGGGGTAACGATATACGGTGTATGGTGGTGTATAAAGTGTATATATATTTATATTCCTTTTACCAAAGGAAGAGTTAGGACACACTTCTGACACCTAAAGAAACCCCCCTTTCCGCATCTGATTATTTATAGCCTACTCTTGAAAATGGAAAAAAAGAAGAAAAAAGAGTATCCTGCATTAGATGCATTTTACGCACATTTCCATTAACAACACCATACTACCACTCACATTTCCATTAACACCACATACCACCACTGATACACCACTCACCACCACTTGTACACCACACACTACCACTTAGTTTTTGTACGTTTCTCAAGCATTGTGATATACAGCATCTTTTCAAAAGATGTGGGTGGCCCTTAAAAGGGCCGGGGGGACTATGAAAGCCCCCCACACTGTCTAGAGGTTGATTACCCCATTACTGCCTGGCCTTGTTTCGCTGGCGGCGGCGGCGTCTCTTCTTGAGATCTCTTTAATTAATATTATGGAAAGAGATGCAAAATTAAGGACCTATATAGGTAATAGTGTGAGTAGTGTTAAAGAAACCCTAAGTCATGGGAACTGGTGTGCCGATAGTGGGGAGTAGGTGTTATTTAGCGTATAAGTGGTAGTATGTGGCGTATAGGTGATGATATGTGGTGTTAATGGAAATGTGGGTGGTAGTATGGTGGTGATACATGCAAACTAAAAACGGTAGATCAATCTCTTTCATTAATATTGTCATGCTAAGAAATGCAAAACTTAGGACCTATATAGGATGTGGTGTGAGTAATGTTAATGAAAATGTAAGTGATGGCATCTGGTATGCCAGTAGTGGTGTACATGTGGTGGTATGGGTTGTATAGGTGGTGGTATGTGGTGTTTGAGTGGTGTATAGGTGGTGGTAAGTGGTGTATGAGTGGTGGTATGTGGTGTATAGGTGGTGGTATGTGGTGTTAATGGAAATGTGAGTGGTGGTATGGTGGTATTCATGGAAATATGCATGGTAGTATGATGGTAATACATGCAAAGTAATAACGGTAGATCTATCTCTTTCGTTGATATTGCTATGCTAAGAAATGCAAAACTATATAGGTAGTTTTGTGAGTAATGTTAAAGAAGATGTAAGTGATGACATCTGGTGTGCCAGCAGTGGTGTACCGGTGGTGGTATGGATTGTATAGGTGGTGTTTGAGTGGTGTATAGGTGGTGGTAAGTGGTATATGGGTGGTGGTATGTGGTGTATAGGTGGTAGTATGTGGTGTTAATGGAAATGTGAGTGGTGGTATGGTGGTGTTAATGGAAATATGCATGATAGTATGATGGTAATACATGCAAACTAATAACGGTAGATCTATCTCTTTCGTTGATATTGCTATGTAAAACTATCAATTCTCAGACCTATATAGGTAGTGGTGTGAGTAATGTTAAAGAAGATGTAAGTGATGGCATCTGATGTGGCAGTAGTGGTGTACAGGTGGTGGTATGTGGTGTACAGGTGGTGGTATGTGGTATATAGGTGGTGGTAAGTGGTGGTATGTGGTGTATAGGTGGTGTTAATGGAAATGTGAGTGATAGTATGGTGGTGTTAATGGAAATGTGCGTGGTAGTATGATGGTGATACCTGCAATTTAATAACGGTAGATCTATCTCTTTCGTTGATATTGATATGTAAAACTATCAATTCTCAGACCTGTATAGGTAGTGGTGTGATTGGTGTAGAAAAAAAGTGTTAAAACACAAGTGTTAGCATCTGATGTGGCATTAGCTGTGTGTAAATGGTGTTTATGGAAATGTGAATGGTGGTACGTGGTGTATAAGTGGTGGTATGTGGTGTTAATGAAAATAAGGGTTGTGGTATGTGGTGTTAACGAAAGTGTAGGTAGGGTGTGTGTGATGTTAACGAAAGTGTGGATGGTAGTAGTTGGTTGGTTATTTCACGTCTCCCGAGAAATGTTCACCCTTATATACACCACAATAACCATTAAGCATAGGACTTCATCCACAAGAATAACAAATAATAGTTTGCAACTTAAAGTGTTTAAGAATAAAGAAACATATTCGTTTTATCTATCAATATCGGTGTATGTTGGAGGAGGTGGGGGACCCATCACTCTCTCTTTATGCTCGTGTAACATATAAAGTCGTCATACGTTGTTGACTGAACTTTTTCTACATGTAACTCAAACTTGTTTTTGAAATTATATACATATAATGTACGGAAGCCGATAGGTGCCAGGGTATATAATTGATATTCATTTTACTGGCGGTCGCCATTTATTAACTGGTGCATGGTCGCCACTTATTTGCTGGCGGCCGCCATATACATAGGTATATATATTAACTGGCGGTCGTCACTTAATTCAAATGGCGGCCACCACTGAATTTATCTGGCGGACAACACTGAATTCATCTGGCGGACGACACTGAATTCATACATGACTGCCAATTTCAAAAATAATTCTTATTTCTGAGACGTCGCGCTCGCTTTTTGCATCAATTTTGGTAACGTCAAAATGACGTGAAAACGCAACGTCATCACATCGATATATGATTTACGTTAAAATAAGTCTCGATGAAAGAAAAATATGAAATTGATATGCCAGGGATATGACAGTTAAGGCTAACAAAGCGCAAAACTAATTACATTGTAGATATTTTTCTTGAGACATTATATTTAGGTAATGGATACACTAATCATTTAATAACTTTTAAAGTGATGACTTATAAACGATGCTGATTGGTTGAAAAATTCGTTTGATTTCTCTGTCAAAATTTCGTTCGGAGTTCATCTGCACTAAGCACGCGGGACTACTTTTCTCTGGAATGCGCCTTCCCCGTTCTAATTTTAGCGCTATTTCTAGCACGGGATTTTCCACACAAGCATTATATATAACAACATGCATTTGTTTGATTTTTGTTTTTCATTACTATCAAAAATAAACACAACTAAAGATATGAATAAAATACAAATTAATTTAAAGAAACAACATACATAGGCGATGACGTGGCAGAATAGTCAATTTGATGACGTAGACCACTTACTGGTAGAAGTAGACAGATTACACGAGTTCCCGGTATGAATCGTCTGCTTTACGAGATCGATAACATGACGGAGCAAGTGGCGACTTCTGATCTGGTAAATATCAATGAAATTGAACTGCGTTATATGGGGCTCAGTCAACGAGTGCGTTTTAAACGTTTTCCTCGATATTGAAATGGAGCCGAATTGCATTCCACCGTTCCAACGACACAACCAGTGTTCAACGTCTCCTCCAACACGATGCTGCATAAATCCAGTCACCACTTGTTATCTTCCTTTATATTTAATTCAGCTTTTAACCATTGCACCTTTAATTTGGCGTATAATCCATTTAACGTAGTTCCACACTCCTGTGACGTCATAAGATTTTCCAAAGTCAATAATTTAATGACTGGAACATAAATTTTGTTGGAGTCTTTTTCAATAGTTATTGTAAAAAATCTTGTTAGCCATAAAATATTTCAAAAGTCTTAGTTATATTTGAATAGTCAATGTGTTTCAAAATATTGAATCCAAGGACAATAACTCTGTTTTCATTAAATTATTTATCAAGTCCATTATGCAATAGATTTCCTATATTTTTCACAAACATTTTATCAAGGTGATAAGGAATTATTATCTGTGTCTTTTCATGTAATTACATAAAATTTTAACCCATCAGTGGTTTTGAATAGCTCAGCTGTATGGTGCCAGACTTAGGTTTTTTATTGGGGTATACATACTCTGGAAGCTATAGATTTGAAATTATTTAGGAAAGGTATGGATTTTTTTTCATAAATAACTATAGCAGATGTACATCTACTAATATAAACAGAAAAAATGATATGTAAACCATGCTATAAGGAAGTTGTGTCCATATTAGTTTGTTTTTTAACATTTTGGAGAATAAGGCTAATTCAATAATTTTGCACTTATTATACTGAAACTTGATGAACATATTGAAAATGAAATATGTTTTAGTTATTGACATGTTTCCTGATAAATAAATGCAATTTAAATTATTATTTCTTTTTTCATTTTAAAATAACAACAGATAACTGTTTCCAATGAATTTCATAAAAATCTACATAGGGGTACATGACTTCAGTAGTGACTGTAATGAAAATTAATATGGAAATCCTTAACTAATTTGCCTTTTTTCATTACTCTGAATGTTAATCTATTGATTCCAAACAAAAAAATGCTACCTAAACCCCAAAAATTCAGGACTAAGGACCCACCTTAAATCTGCACAGTAACTGTTCCTGACCTGAACGCACAGCCATGCCGTTTTGTTTTTGTTTTCATTCTTGCCTATATGTATTCCTACGCGCCTTTTCAGAAACGTTAATTCAAGCTTTTTGATGGGAGAAACTATTTGTTTTTCTATCTTAAAAACATAATTATATGATAAGAAATAAAACTTATAATTCTTTGTTTGATGTATGTATCAAACAAAGAATTATAAGTTTCATTTCTTAAAACTTGCGACTTAATGATGATTGATGAGTTATGTTTTCCGCCACACTGAACAATTTTTCAGATTTTATTGGTGGAAGAGAGAACCCAGATACAATGTACCTGGGAAGAGACCACCGACCTTCCGAGAGTAAACTGGGAAACTTTCTCACTTACCGGCGCGAGGTGAGAGGCCGTGTGATTTTGAGCGCGATGCTCTAACCACTCGGCCACGGAGGCCCTACGATATTTCATCCGTTATCTTCATTAACTTTTCTGTTTTAAACCATCAGGAGTATATTATCATAATATTTTAAAAGAAAAGTCCATCATGAACTCTCCAAAATAGTTTCGCTCATCTTGTGATTTTGAGTACTTCGTCATGCAATAATTGTAATCTTAAATGATTACAATAAAAATGTATATTATAATTATGTAATTTGGCACATATTTTTATGCGCGATTAACAACTAACACGTCACCCGCCGTTACACAGAGATATTACTTCCATAGACAATATATGTTGATTTAGAAAAAAAAATATATTGAATATAATCATGGTACGAGGATTTAGGTATGAATTAATTCTTACATGCATGCATGCAGCCTAACTGAAATTTACTATCCATAATTCAGTGCATGTCTCTAATACTGTATAGGATGGTTTTCTATGTATATGTGTAAACACCACATCACTGAAGTGAACACGAAACGCTTACATTGTAAAATTGTTTGATGAATAAACACATGTACATGTATGTATCCTGCGAAATCACAATTTCGTTTTGCACTTCGTTTTTTGAATACATGTATAACATTGATTAAACAGACACAGTTACGGATATTTTTCTGGTTAACCTAGAATTGTAAGGGGTTCTCATGGCAATGTAGGCACGTAGAAAAAGGGAGGGGGCTTTTTTGACAATGTTCGACAATTGCTATTTCTAAATTCAAATTTCAAATAAAGATATTTTGGGTGATCCCCCCCCCCCTTCTATTGTCAAAGGCATTTGATCATGCATGACACAAGGGACTTACTAAGTTACAAATTTAGAGTCAGTGATAATTTGCTAAAATTGTTCCAAAGTTATCTAAACAGAAATAAAATGGTATACTGCACAGAAACACATGTTTAATTCAAACTTACATGTTAGAGTCCCTCAAAAGATCTGCAAGACACATACACCAAATCTTTTTAATGAATTGAATATTCGTTGTTTACGTCGGCGATTTTTAAAACAATGCTATTTCAAAATTGCACTTTTAATCAAACTGATGCTTCGATAATGATACATTGAACGTTAGGAGCGAGCTTCGCTCATGACCAACTAGGCGATATCGGGAAGATCGCTGATCAATTTAAGTACAGGTCTACCTAGTTTGTAGATTTTATTTTCATAGAAAATGTCTTGTATATCGAAAAACTTACAGAATCACTCATTACTACATCAGCATCCTCTGATTCGGGTACTACATCGCTAACACTCTTCCATTCCCCCTTCTCGTCTGTACAGTACTGTATAAGAACTGTATCACCATGTGTGCGGTTGTGCCTGCTTGTCCGTAACTTTCTTTGTCTGCCACTCACTCGTGAGAATATCGGATGTAGCCTGATCTATAACTGCCCTTTTACTTCTAACGAATCGGCTGTGTATGTTTCTGGACGGCTTTAGAATAGGCTAGGCCTAAATGCGACATCGTACACTGCACATATATCTTCGAAATCGCGTTTGTTTACAATCGTAACGTCATCATGAATGTCATAAAATGAGGGAAAAAGTAAACAATTGTCATGTTTTAATTAATCGTTGTTAGTTTATTAACACATTACTCTGAGAGAGAGAGAGAGAGAGAGAGAGAGAGAGAGAATAACTGGTGTAAAGTGTTTTCTTCATATAAAACAGCCCAGGTGTTACCGTGCTGTAATGCCGTGTAATACGTTTTGACACCAGCAGCGTGCACAACATTTGAGTGATTATTTTTTTTTTAATATTTAGAATGGGACACAGTTACGCAGGTACGTAGTATCGTTTTCTATGGAAGTCGATAGGTGCCAGGGTATATAATTCATATTCATTGAACTGACGACCGCCACTTAATTTATGAGCGGCCGCTACATAAATTAACTGACGGCCGCCACTTATTCTATCTGGCGGTCGCCACTTAATGTATACATTGCGGTTGTCAATTTCAAAGCCAATCTGATTCATACTGCTAAGTAATTATTTTTGAAAGATTTAGAATAGTATGCAGACACGTGGCATCGTTTTTAAAAGTGTAGGGACAGTCGGAGGAGAAATTATCTACTATTGTTGACAAGCAGAAAAGGAACCTAAAAAGTTCACTTATGGACAAATTTTTACCATTCATTACTATCACGAAAAGGGTCAATCCGCCAATTAATGTTATTTCACATGTGAAAATGACTTAAGTTTGCAGGAGAAAATAGCGGGGAATGAACGTCGTCAATAAATGGAGGGTCAGCCCCCCCCCCCCCCCCCTCACCCTGGTTCTACGTGCCTGATGCGTTGGTTTATAAAGTACACATAAAGATTTTCTCGTACGCGAATCTATCGTCATTTAGTATTATAAAGAGTTATATAACTTTGTAAATTAACAGCACGATTGACAAGCAATAATACTTTAATTGTATATCAAATATATATTACTAACTATTGGAAAGCGATTGGACATCTTTCATTTTATGTGTGTTTGTGAGAGAGAGAGATAGATAGAGAGAGAGAGAGGGGGGGAATTACTGACGGCCGTTATATAGATATTAAGCGGTGACCGCTATATGAATTAAGTGGAGACCGCCAGTGAAATTATGTTGCGCCCGTCGGTTAATTCATATGACGACCGCCGAATAATAAGTGGTGGCCGCCAATTAATAAGTGGTGACAGTCAGATAAATGAAGTTACGGCCGACACGTAAATTAAGTGGCGACCGACAGTTAAATCAGTATTGATTATATAGCCTAGCACCTATCGACTTCCGTAAGAATGACATTATTTCTTGTGTTACATCAATCTTGGGCTTATCTTTCCTTGTCATGGTATCTAAAATCCTCAGTACCCCTTGTCGTAAGAGGCGACAAAATGGGACGGTCGATCGGATGACATCGCAGAAAACGAGGTTCCGTGTCACAGCAGGTGAGGCACGAAAAAGATCCCTCCCTGATCATAGGCCATAAGCGCCGAACTTATCCCTAAATTTTGCAGTCCTTCGCCGGCAATGGTGACGTCTCCATATGAGTGAAATATTCTTGAGAGGGACGTTAAACAATATTCAATTAATAAATCAGTCAATAGTATCTCGAGATGAAGTGTATCATTTATTAACGACATTAACCCGCGTTCTTAGTATCGCCGAATAGAAGGGAATCTGCGTTATGCTGCATCATAATCCGCTGTCCTTTGTACTCCATTTCTTTACCAGTTGAGTACTGTAAACCGCAAATTTAATGCATTATAAATTGATGGAGGTATATTGTACATGATTAAAAATAAAAGCAGAGTTCGCTCTCCTTCAGTCGTTTTCTGTTGGTGTGTGTGCCTTACAATCTAGCGAGCATTGACATAATCATTAAACCATTCTTTGAAGAAATAAAAAATCTGCTTCGTAAATTGAGAAGACGAAGTCACAGGGGGGGGGGGGGGGGGGGGGGGTCGATAACAGTCAGAATTAAAGATCAGAATTATATATGATACTAGTATAGAATTTTGTGATATAAAACATGTATTGTTTAATTTTTCCAAAGTTGTCATCGTCCTCAGTGGCACAGTGGATGGAGCTTTTGTGAAAGGTCTTGGGTTTGACTCTCTTCTATGCCTTTAGGTTTTAATATGAAACTCACTCTGTATATTTTGTTAAAATAGTAACCGGGGCTGGGGCATTAGGGGGGGGGGGGGTGTTCATTAAAACCCTATCTAACTCAATATATCATCATTACCATTATTATTTACAGTATTTATATAGCGCATTATATAATAAAAAATAATTACTCTAAGCGCTTTACATTAAAACAACAATAAACTACAATTAAAAATTGAACATACCTAAAACAGTGTAAAAAAAAAAATTCGTTTCATTAAAAGAATATGAATTCTAGTTCTGGCTTACACAAAATCGTGATTAAACTACAGAAAATACATACAAAAAGGTTTCATAAAAAAGAATATCAATACTGTCACTGGAAATGGCTTACATAAAATCGTGATAAACAAGTCTGAAGAAGTAAGTTTTTAAATTTTTCTTGAAAAGCTCGAAAGAATTTTCGTTGCGGATGTAACTTGGGAGGTTATTCCAGAGTGTGGCGGTTGCTTTGTCAAACCTTTTGTCGCCATACGTTTTGGTCTTAACTCTTGGTGTTTTGAATAAGCATGGCGTTTTCGGATCGTAAAGAATTACTAAGAAATTGTTTGAAACTCACCATTCCTGAAAAAAAAAATCAATAGAATTGCATAACAGCTATTGCATTAAAGGTCTTAAGTTGTGCATCTACCGTTTGTAACGTCTCCATATTAGAAATAAATTCTCTAATTAACGCACAGCTAAAAGACAATCGAACACAAACATTTAATCGTACATTGTATAGAAGTATGGTCATCATTAGACATTATCATATAGTGGTATATTGCATAAAATTATGGACCTCACTCTTCAACCTCCGGGGTTCATTTGATTAGAAAACACATGTACAACACTGCTGGAATGTGTGTTGGTGTTATTGTGCATTACAAGTTTGATTTATGATAAAGACACGTGCACAATATAACGTACGATGATTTATTGATTTAAATAATTGTATTTTCCGAATTTCAGGTAAATACCATGGCTACTCAACAAACGACAAAATCACGCTGTACTGCCTATTATTGGCTGATGGTTATATGTTGAATGTCAAAGAGGATTCCTACCAAAGCAACTTCAATAAGATCAAAGAAAGGTATTTTGGTGAAAATACCACACCTGATTATGAGACAGGTGAACCTCTACCTGATGGAATCATAAAAAGACAGGACGATGTAATAACGTTTGCCTCTGACGACATCCAACATGACGTCATGTACGCGTCCGTTACGGAGTGTCTGGTGGAGGACAGTGATCTCAAGTTTTTCCTGACCACGGCGTCACGTGACGTGATATCAGAATACTGCCGGTCGTGTAATTATAAGAGGAGTGATGGAGAGAGATGTCTGTATATACCGCGGGAGATGTACGAGCTATTCATAAACAGACTACAGCTGGACATCCTCACACACTGTACCGTGTCAGACATGGGGATTCATTACAGTATCAATGAACGTTGTAAGTATGATTATCATGGATCACCTGGCTTTGTTATTCACAGAATGTTTCTACATTGATTACCCAATCCTTTGTTAAGAATCATTGACAATTATGATATGATTATTGTGTACATTTGCAATTTCCAATTCATTTTGCATATGTCACCTAATATTGAACTTTGTAACAAAAATGATGTAAAAGTATACAACACTTTAATGCATTATCAATTCATACCTATGACGCATCTCTAAATTAAAAATTTGGGTCTAAATATTTTTGCGTAGTATTATAGTATAATACCTGTAAAATTCATGTACTAGAACATACTTTGAACGAAATTTTAATACACAACAACCTCCACAGGCCCCATCAATGTTTTCATTTTCTTATCAGTACAATGAATACATGTATGATAATGCGGCATATCAACAGACGTATATACGAGTGTTGCTAAAACGTGGACCGGAAAATGAAACGGAAGAGGGAACGGAAAACGGAAAATATTGTATGCAATAATAATTTGAGGAAGTCAGCATTTTGCAAAGTAATTATGAACAGGGGAAGCAGAACTTACACAGAGAGGGGGTAGTCCTCTACATAATCCACCGTTTAATATACTCCATACTAATGCATTAGTATTTTAAAATCTTTAACTTGCCATGAAAATCATTAATAAAAAAATCATACTGAAAAAGATTTGAATTTTAAAATTTCATATACAACGAAGAAAAGCCCCCCACCCCCAAGAAAACAACATTGTAAAAGTTCAAACATCTTTTCAACAATTCTCCCCAAACACAGCTTTCTTAAATCTAACTTGCTTTTATTTGTAATTTAGATATACACCTGGTATAATACATGTACAGTGTATGTATTATGTATCACATCAACTTTTTAAGCGAACGAATCCGATATGTATAAAGGATTTGGCAGTGGCGGATTCAGATTTAAATTTAAGATAAATCGTGGTATCTTGTTTCGAAAAATGTATTAAACGATAAAAGAAACTATAATTTATTCCATTCCAGGAGAAATAAATGACAAAATCTTTTGATTTCTTGAATTACTTAATTGGGAGAACTTCATTTTGAAAACGGCACAGTATATCAATGTCTATCACAAAAACATTATAAGGTGTGACAATCAAAATCACCGCAATACTTACAATGTAGTAATTAGATACAGAAGGATTGCAAAGATGAGTGTCCATGTGGAGTACATTAAACCATTCAATAATTTCCTATTTGAAAAACTACTTAATGTATACATTGTTTCAATGTATGTGGATGGGTCTCTGTTCAATATGGCTACATGTATGACAAATTACCGATGTCTGACATCACGGTCAGGAGTTTTGTGTATTCAGCTAAAACACACAAATTAACATAATTTGATTCCATATCGGCTTATTTGGTCATGTTTTAAAATTAATTTACACACCAAATTTTTCCACAGTCTTGGCGTAAAAATGCGTAATGGCAAAAATTACAAATTGTACCCCCCCCCCCCTTGCGCTTGACCGCTAAGGAAGGATATCATAACATATTTTGAAATAAATCGAAAGAGAAAGATGTATTATATCGCTTGTTTAAGATTTCAAAGTCCTGCCTCCATTCTCTCTAATTTTATTGACCCTCTAATAAGCGACAAACATAAGAATTGCATGAAACAATTTTTCGGATTTCCATACATATCAAACTTTGAACGGAACGTTTGATAGATGCTCACAAAATAGAAAAAGAAAAGCCCAATTCATGGTGACAGAACACGATGAAGTAATAGGTGGAGTTAGGGAGGTGAAAAGAAATACAACCTAAATAAACAAAAGGAAAGTATTTGGGGCATATATTTGTTGGGGTGAACCTTGCAGGGTGACATTTGCAAATTAGACGATCGATCCCGATGCCGGCTTATTTTGTAGAATATTAAACATACCTTTTTGATGCACACTGTGCATTGATACAGTAGTTTATATTTTCAATCACTTTACTACCCCCCCCCTCCCCATAAAAAATCATGCCAAGAAATTCTCAGTTAAATCTCCGATGTAGGAAAACCGTTATAAATCATTGACCACAATTAAGAGATGAAGCGGCGGCTACTATACTAATCAGTATGTAATGTGCTTCTGTTGAACCCAAAACGTCCAGAACGGACGGGATTTCTTGGCATGGGTTTCATTGTTTTGTTGAGCTAACTTCAAAGGAGATAAGAAATAAGGCCTTTAAAACGGTGTAAACGTTCATGTGGAACAGGGGCGGATCCAGGAGTTGCGGTTAAGGGGGCGCCACTTTATGAGGCAGGGGATCTGGGAGAAGCCCTGTTGGGTGCCCATGGGGCGAATTCCCTGGAAGTTCCTGGATTTTACAGATTCTATAGGGCTTGAAATATGTCTCCTATTTAGTGACTTGTACTATTTTCTATCATTTTTTACAAGGTAATAAATTGACGCAAATATTAAGGGTTTTGGGAAAAAAATAAGCTATCCCACCAAAGTAATTCAAGAAATCAAAAGATTTTGTCATTTTTTTCACCGGGAGTGGAAGAAATTATTGCTTCTTATATGGTTTAATACATTTTTCTAAACAAGATACCACGATTTACCTTAGATTTGAAAATTTTATGGGAAGGGGGGGGCGCCGGCTGCGCCCCCTTAAATCCGCCACTGTGGAGGACACCCCCCCCCCCATTCCCCCACATATTTCTCATCCGCATATATGCATATCATAACATACAGAAAAATAAGGTTTAGATTAAAGTAATTTAAAAAAAAAAAAAAAAATGTTCAGAACCTCTGAGGAGATAAGATCCATTACTTTAAACAAAAATCACCCGTGAGTCACAGTTCAATAGATTCGAAAAGCATAATTAATGAGTAATGTTTCGGATTGAAATTCAGCAGATGCAGATTCCATTATAGTACCAACAAGCAACACATTGTATCACATTGAGCGACATTAAAGATCAAGATGAAATTATCTGAGATCTAAATTTAGTTTTTTTGAGAGCGTCAATTTCGGATTTGAGTAATAATACATTGATCAGCATCTTATTAGACAGTTTGTACAGTATCAGATTCCTTACGCGGGCTTTCAACTTGGTCCTAAAAATGCATCCTAGTCTCAAACTGATTTCAGTTCAAATTCTTTTAAAATTCCATCAAAGCCTGATATTTTTATATCTAGAGAAGAAATCTTCAAGAGTGGCAATTCTAACGATAACATAATCAAGTATTTTTTTTTAATTTCCCAGTACAATGTGTTGTAAGTCTGCTTAACTTGTTGAAAGGGAGGGGGTGACAGATTGAGATAGAGGAGCTGGAGTGCTTGAAGTATATAGCGGATATTCAATGTTTTGCTGTTGGATATAGAATTCCTTTCACGAGGGAGACAGAATTTTTGTTTATATTTACACGAGAGCGAAGTAAGCGTGAAAATATAAAACAATCCTATCTCATGCATGAAATAGATTTTATATCCAATAACGAAAACATTAAATTTTCTGTTAATAACATTTTCTTCATTTTTTCCTTCAGCAAATTTAGCTGTCCCTGTATAAACAATGATGAATAGAAATCACTTGTAGCGCACAAGGAATACCGACGAAGCGAGAAACTGCCGTCTTGGTTCTTCTGTACATGTACTTGGTTGATCAAAAGATATATGTAGGCTAAATAGATAGGCCTAACTTTTACTTCAAAGCACAAGATCGACCTTTGAGTCGCTCCGACGGAAAACTGAGAAAGAAATCTAAGTTTAACATCACACAACATACAAGTACCCCCCCCCCCCCCAACCGTGAAAATTATTTTGAGGTATTCATATAAAAAAGAAAATAAAAAATCAATTATATATAACGTAAAATGAAGGTGATCTTGTGTATCGCGGATGAATTTATATTGTGACAAGTAGTCACGGTTGTTATTATCACACTGTGAAAATAATACTTTTGTGAAAATATGTTTTATTCACTGGATAAAGTTCAGTATTTCACTGTTGAAAATGTAATAAATTGAATTAAATGGTGATTAGGAATGAAATTGGTTTGCGAGGTATTGGTATTGGTTTGTATTACATTATCGCTGAAAAATTATCCCAGGTGTGAATATAAGGCAGAACGTCAGAGTCTAAGTGTATGAAATTTCCATTATGGTGGAGTGACACAAAAGACTTCCTAACTCCTGTACGATCACTACTCACATAGAATAACTGAAATCTAAGTACGCCCACTTACATTATCAAAACTATTCCATGGTGTTAGTTAATCAGTTTATACGAAATGCCAAATTAGACATTTAGACTATGTTCACATTCAAAAGGGATGACATCATGTTTTTTCTACAGTAAGTTATATATAAATCGCAAACATAAATATACAAGAAAAATCACGTTTACATGTTGCATATTTGAATAAATGAAATATATTTTACGAATTAATTATTTTGAATTTCATTTACGCACATTTCAAAGCTACATATTTAGAATGCACGTGTATCATTGGTTATATGAGGTGTAAATCACTTCATATCCTGATCATGTAGATATAGTCACAAAGTGATTATGGATAGGGCACGATGTTATTACGATTTCATGTTGTAGTTTTCTCCTGTTAAAGTCTTCAGAAAATACTATTGTACTTTTTGTAAAGCTGAGTTACTTTTGTATACTTTCAGTGAAAATACCTGAGGAAATTCTCAGATGGGACTATGATGCGCGAAAAAGATACGCAGAATGTGCCAAGAAAGGAACTCAAACAATACACAGAGCTCGTGCAATGATAGTTGGATGCGCAGGGGCTGGGAAATCTACTCTGCTTAAACGTCTACAGAAACGAAGTCTGGATGAACTGAAAAAGGTTCAGTCTACTGTAGGATTAGAAGTACACGAAGACTTATTTGAAATTGTTCCAGAATCTGATTGCTTAAAAGGTAAAATGAATACATAACGCACGCACACACACACGCACGCACGCACACTCACACGCACGCACGCACACTTACACGCATACTCACACGCACGCACACACACACACACACACACACACACACACACACGCACGCACGCACGCACACTCATACACGCACGCACACACATTGATTATCGCGTAACCCTATCATAATCCCAAAATATATGTACCCCAAGGCTTATAATGTTGTTGAAATGTAAACAATGTCATTTTTTACAAAAAAGAACAATACAACTGTTTCATTGTGTTTTCCCACCGGCTGTTTCTTTGTGTAACGTTTGGGGATCACATGGAAGATTGACGTCAAGGCCGATATTCCTTCAAAATTTGTTATTGATATCAATGATAGAAAACAAACAATGATAATGTCTCAAAACGATATAAGACCAGGATTTCACCAACAAATATCAGCAAATTCATACCGTAACAGTACATGTTATCTAGCATTCATGGATCTTTTATGACAATAAAAACCATAGGCGTCCGGGACACTGATAATGGAAAATAAAGACGATAGAGGGAATTCGAACTTTGATGGATACATTTTAGTAACTGTATTGTGTGAACTTTTAGTATGCTAATCTATTTTGTTCAATGTATACTAACATGCTATATGATGAATTTAACACGTTTAAGATTGGACCTTACCCACTATAAATAAAAAAGAACACGTCTTGCCACTATCTAGTCCCCTTCCGTGCCCCTCGATCAGAATATCCGTGAGAAACCGATAAATCGCCCTTTTTCCGTTGTAAAGTAAGACGTGTCTAATTACAAAGAACAGAATTATAATTTATTTCCGTCCACAACCAATATTCACCACATTTCTATTGTTTCCAACAAAACTTTACTCGCTGTTCAGAATTCACTCTACCAATCACTGAAGTTGATTTATTCGATCCGAGATAAAACTGAGCGCGATCTATCGAAAGCCAGGGGAAACCAAATACTCATGTATTTGGAAAACAACAAAGATCAATGCAGGGACTATAACGTTGTTATACATGTAACATTGTTCTGACTGTCGAAGCAGGTTTTTGCACAATGTGTCATATGTGTGAAGAATGCATCGCCGCAAATGGCGGTCATACACGCTATCAAAGTGGAAATTGTTTGCACCCCTCCCTTATTTTCAATGAACATAATCTGTTATTTAGTGTTTGAATTGAAAGACAATGTATTCTTTTAAATATTAGTATACATGTCCTGGGGACATAATCTTATGTATAAGAATCTATAAGTGGGATGACTAAACTACGCAGTCTCCTTTCACAATCTTATTAAAACCAGATCTTCAATCCGCTCCTCTATTGGCCATGTCGCGAATGCGACATGGCCAATAGAGGAGCGGATTGAAGAACGCGACATGGCCAATAGAGGAGCGGATTGAAGATCTGGTTTTAATCAGATTGTCTCTTTCCACAGCTAGTATGTATTATATATCTACGTCTGTTGATATGCCACATTACCATACATGTATTCATTGTACTGATTAGTAAATGAAAACATTGAGGAGGCCTTGGACGTTGTTGTGTGTTAAGATTTCGTTCAAAGATCAAATACTTGACTATGGAAAGCATGTAGCCCTCCACACAAAAAATCCCCTACCTACATGTATCTCTTCGGGATTCAGAAATCTGAACGAAAATAACAATGAATGTTTCTTTTTACCCAATCTTCAAAATTTTAAATCGCGTGTGTATAGAAGGGGCTGGTGTTGGGGTATTCATCTCCAAAAGTTGCTTCCATTTTTCCCCAGACTTCAATTTCGTAAATTGTGGGCGAGGGGTTCGCTCGCACTCCGCTACATTCATAACTCTCAAAAATTACATTATTCTCATTCACTATGGCTATCAATGTTTCGCTGTTCAATCACTGACGGATCCACGCGATTCAACGTGGCTGCTTTACATTGTATTTTAATTTACGGTGACCATAAACTACATTATCATAGAATACTTGATTTTGGAATAGGTTAAGATAATTCAAGGAGCAGCATACATGATACGAAAATGCAGTAAATGAAGTTTTAAGACCTTTATACTCCTAATCTTCGTGTAATGAAATGGATCTGTAACGCTAAAGACAATTCTTTTTCATCATCAAAGAACATCTACTGCTTCGTAATGATTTAGACATCCATTGATTGACATATGCAAGGTGAAGATAACGAACAGTGATCAATCTCATAACTCCTATAAGCAATACAAAATAGATAGTTGGGCAAACACGGACCCTGGCCACACCAGAGGTGGGACCAGGTGCCCAGGAGGAGCAAGCATCCCCTGTCGACCGGTCAAACCCGCCGTGAGCCCCACATCCCGATCAGGCAAACGGAGTCATCCGCAGTCAAAATCAGTGTGCCAAGAACTGCTTAACAATCGGTATGAAACACGTCAGACAGCATTTGACCCAATGCGAGGTTGTACTGACGAACTAGATCGCCATAACGACCATAGAACTTGCGAAATGCTGACTTCAATCAAGACTGTTGAAACCCCTGAACCATCAACTTCTTTTTCAGTAGCTTACCTCGATTTAAAAACATATATAAGTTAATCAAGTGACCCTTGTGATTCTCTTTCTATTGTCTATACCAACGCATAGTTTGAGAACAATGGAAAACAACCCGGAAACATTACATCTAAACATATAAAACCGCATGTATCAAGAAAACACGTTATAAGTATAACAAGAAGACTATGTCGTAATTAGATTTTTATCACTGTTTGAGGCGCAGAAAACACAATATTAGTCATATCATATCTCTCGAATCTTTAAGGTAAAGTGAATGTGACAGAAGTGGGACCATACCAAAACTTGACTAAATTGTCTAAAGTGTACGTCTACGGCTACATAGAAACTAACTATGCTGAAACATATTGTTGCGGCGGCCATCTGCTTAGGGCGTTCGTTTTGAAACTTGGAAATCCCCGGCTTGATTCTCGGTCCTAGTGTCATATGTACGGAATACCTTGTACATGTATACGTTAAATAAGTTGCATTACGTACCACATGTTACATGTATTTGAAGTGAAAGCCATGGTTCTTTCGGATATAACGATAACAAACGGCATATGGGCCACATCGCTCACATTAGCCCTGTCGCTGTTCACCTGTTGAGATTTTTTATTTCATTTTTTTTTTGGAGTCGGCTCGTGAAGCGAGATGATCCTTGCTGTCAATGGCGTGCGGATTTATCGCGGCTCATAAACTTTCTGTTTATTCTTACACCGACAGCAAATAATTCCCGCGGACAAAGATCTTCAAATAAATTTCATTTGCTTTTTTGAACACCTTCATTAAGTTTTGAAGACCTATCATACATATATGTTGACATTCTTATAACAGTGTAATTTAAATGAGTCACCTCAATACCTTTAAAGAATCTAAACATAGTGCGCATGAATACATGATGTAAGCAAATTAAGTCAATAAGGAGTGTCACAGGGATTGTACATTAAACAGGCGACGTACGCGTGTCTAAATATATCGACTACAAAAATAGAATCGTAAACATGAAACAAATAACTTTTATAATAAAGAAAGTACTATGTCGCTTTCTTGGGTTGGAAAAGAATAGTAAATATTTGAAAATGGTATTGGTCTATTACGACCGATCATACTCCCCGTCGAGGCCTTTTCGAAAGTGTGTCAAAGACTACACAATGCGACTATTTCTACGGGAATCTACCGGGATGAGACGATGAACGTACGTTCAGTTCATCATGTTTTCGCTTTCAGACTATTCTATAGTCAGACTCAGTTATAGATAATTACATTAACCGCATTTTGCCGAATATATTTAATACGCATCCCCTTTTGGGGCCCGTAAATTGTGAAAATACCATAGTTCGTGTGTACCATCGCATTTAACTTCACGAGAAATCTTTGTGGAATGTATTATTTAATAATGCAGATTCTCAAAAAAAAAATTCCTATACTAGAATTTGTATACAGTGCAGCAATCTTGTCCTCGTACACTACATAGCAGTATTTTCGGGGAAATAATGTTGATTTCAGCAAAGCACGAGAGTTTGTAGCAATGAAGTTTTAACAGACTCGATATTTTTAATTTCATGTCAATT
The DNA here is from genome assembly GCF_947568905.1 of Ostrea edulis. Taxonomy (NCBI): domain Eukaryota; kingdom Metazoa; phylum Mollusca; class Bivalvia; order Ostreida; family Ostreidae; genus Ostrea; species Ostrea edulis. The sequence goes on along the minus strand of NC_079166.1, from coordinate 77,473,429 downwards.
AAATAGCCGATGCGAGCGGTCAATGTGTTGTAATCAAAACATCACCCAAGCTTCGAAAATTGACGTTCTAAGGTGTGATATAACGACCCCCTCGGTAATTATAAACATATCAATAATCCAAACCAGTAATTTAATTGGTAATAAATGAAGAATTCAAACATAACCCTCTAAAATTTCGCCGCATTTAGATGGATAAGTACATCAGTCGTTTACTGCATCAGGAAAGTCAAATTTCAAAAGTAATCGCATATTCCCAGACCCATGAAAAACGTGCAACATGCAGAAATCTGAAAAAAATCAAGTGACACAGGACGTGTACACAAAATATATGCTATTCACGATATCATAATATCATGGCAGTTTTAAAAATAAGATTTTTTTTCTTCTTAAAACAATTTTACGCTTTTAGATATGTAATTAACGCGGCGAAAAATTAAGTGCACATTGCATTGACTACTTAAAACAAAATGAGTCAAAAACCTTTAGTGGTATGTAATATGGGTCCGTTCTCATAAAAAGAGAGTGCGTATCAAATTTGGTTAAATACGAGTGTAAATTAATAAGCTTAATACATTATTCCGATTGTAATTTTTTCTAGAATTATGGAAGCCCATTAATGTCATCGTAGTAGTCAATACTTACGTTTTTTTTCTAAGTACGGAAACCCATTTTAGCCATATTTCTAAATCCATGTGCCTGTATATGAGATTCTGTAAACAATTACTTATGCCCCCTTTCAAAGAAGAGGGGGGGGGGGGGATTCCTTTCCACTTGTCGGTCTACAGACCACATGTTCGCTCAAGATATTGGGAAACATTCACTTGATTGTTATGATATTTGGTTGGTTATGAGTAGAAGGGGAGCCCTATTGATTTTAGGTCAAAATGTGAAGAGTCAGTCCACTCTGGATATAGGAATATACTGTCCGTTCAATATCTTGAGGACCCTTTGCTTGACAGACATCAAACTGGGTACACTGGTACATTCTAAGGAGCAGATGACCCCCCTAATGATTCTAACGTCACATGGTTATAGGGCAAGGGTCAAAATGGACATAGGAATATATGATCCACTCAATATCTCGAGAACACTTTGCTTGATGAACATCAAACTTGGAAGACTGGTACATCTTAAGAATTAGAGGACCCATATTGATTTTGAGGTCACATGATTAAAGGTCAAGGGTCAAACTGGACATAGTAATATATTGTCTCCAATACTTAAAGAATCAGTAGCTTGATTGACACCAAGCATGGCACACTGGTACATCATACAGAGTAGATGATTCCTATTTATTTTAGGTCACATGGTCAAAGACCAAGGGTCAGTCCATTCTGGACATAGGACGATATTGTCTACTCAATGTCTTGACTTGAAATGGTTTGGTACTATTATCAATTAAATGATGCATGTGTATAACCTTTTTATCAATTCTGCACCACGTGGGGGGTGTTGTTGTATATTTGTATTGCTTGACAAACATTTATTGTTAGCCGAGTTGCGTAGCAAATCTCGGCTTTTAAATTGGCGAAGGATGGGTGTCCAGTCGAGCGGGCGGGCGGCGTCCACAATTAGCTTGTCTGGTCTCTAACTTTCATACTTTTAGGTGCATCTTTGTGAGACTTCCATCACATAATCACATTCAAAAGAGGAAGGTTCCTATATATTTTGAGGTCGAACAGTCGAAGGTTAAGGTCACTGTCATTAAATGCCATATATTTGAGCTTGTTCGATCTCTAACTTTCATACTACTGGGGGCATCTTTGTGAAACTTACATCCAAACGAGGAAGGTTCCTATTTATTTTGAGGTCAAAAGGACAAAGGCCAAGATCGTTTTGTCATTAAATGCCACGGACTGAGCTTACCCGGTCTCTAACGTTCATACTACTTGGTGCGTCTTTGTCAGACTTGCATATTTTGATCACATCCAAAAGAGGAAGGTTTATTTTAAGGTCAAAGGTCAAGATCTCTTTATTACTATATACTGTAGATTTGAGTTTGTCTCTAACTTTTATACATGTACTTGCTGGTGCATGTTTATCAGACTTCAAATCCTGATGACATTCAAGATTCATGTTGCTATTGAAATCCAAAGCTCAAGGTCATCATCACACTATATACCTATTGCGACCGAACACATTTCAAACTTCATCTCGGACATACGCATCTTTGATGCGTTTTAGCGATTTTTGTCCCTCACCGCAACGCGGAAGGGGACATAAAACACCAGTGTTCGTGCGTCCGTCCGTCCGTCCCACTTCACATTGTGGACGCAACTCCTCAGAAACCGCTCAAGGGATTGTGTTCATATTTTGTAGGATTGTTAATCCCCATGTCTAGTTGATCATATTTTGCTGCCATTTTGATTCGACAATTTTTACAGGAGTTATGGGACTTTGTTGAATTTTTACATGCTACACTATAGGATCACATTGTGGACGCACCTCCTCAGAAACCGCTCGATGGATTTTGTTCATATAATGTGGGATTGTTAGTCACCATGTGTAGTTGATCATATTATGCCACCATATTGATTCGACAAATTTTACAGGAGTTATGGAACTTTGTTGAATTTGTAAATGCTACATTATAGAAACACTTTGTGGACGCAACTCCTCTGAAAACGCTCAACGGATTTTGTTCAAATGTTGTAGGATTGTTAGTCACCGTATGTAGTTGATCATATTGCGCCGTCATTTTAATTCGACAAATCTTACAGGAGTTATGAGACTTTTGTGTTTCAACTTTTTTTGCGGCGGTGGGGGACATGGCTACGTGTAGCAATCTTGTTTTTCTTTATTGTTTTGATGGTAGCATTTTATGACTAGTTGCTGAATAAACTCTCAAAATATGCGCTGAAAGTCAGTACAGTAAAACAGTGATGTTTCTTACAGATGTCAACTACATAGTCATTGTACCATTGACTAAAGGTTAAGCTCAAGGAATTGATTTGCTAAATTGTTTTGTTGGATGGTGTCTTCTTACAACCACTGTGGTGCTTATCTGAGGGTTTTCTTTTGTGATATAAGTATTATATGACTGCATAATGATTTACCTCCAATTCTTACCATTTGTACATCATGGATTGTTCAGCACGATCATCAGTTAGCAATGACTCTTTACATCCATGTTGGATATGTATATTATGTAATTTGAATGACAGGGGTCATGGCTTAGTCAAATTCAGTCACTTAAAAATACAAAGGCATGGTGCATTAAAGTATAAATCCTGCTAAAAGAAGCGTGTATATGCAAACTTACACACACGATGTTCGTCATCCTTGATTACTACTATCTTGCTCCTTCAATATTACCTATTCCAGTTAATAATGAAGTGCGAGTCGACTCTCAGGCCCTTCAGGCCTTTGATTTCAATCTTTATTTCAGTGAATAATTTGTTGTTTCAACCTAGCCCCAAAGGTCACACTATAAGCTGAAAAGGAATTCACATAATATGGGGTGACTCAAAACAAACCTGACTAATATTACCTTGCTGTTCTGGATAAGGCCAATATCACAAAGTCATATACCGTGACATGAAATGAAAGATTTTGTTACAAGAAATCTGTCTACAAAATATGAAAGTTCTGCCTTAAATCGTTTAAGAGATATGGATTAGGTCAGAGTTGTACGAAGTGGGTCAAACTTCAAGGATAAGGTCACGCGAACATATTTAAAACTGATGTGAACGAGAAACGTATTGTTCCACGAAATATGCCAGGAGTGGTATAAATCAAATGTAGATTCTAAAAAAAAAGATTCTAAGGAAGTTTTCACAAAACTTTTCTCATATCAACAACGCCAAATTATAAAACATTTACGAGCTTACGCGACCATTCCTCGAGGTGAATTAAAGACTAAACGTTTTGACATCATAGAAATTCGCTTCTTCAAGAAAATTTTGAAAATGAAGTATGCATATCTTGTGATCAGTCATTCAACTATTAAACTACACTCTGATTATACGCACAAGTACTCTGAAGTCGATGTTAAAACTATGCCGTAGTTCCTCATTCATAATATTTTCGTAATATGTGGTATTCGGATTTTCAAACAGTATGTTGGAATTTCATTAGCACAAATTGTGCTCTTTTTGAGTTTACTTGTATTTATATTCTTTTGATAATTTTTATCCCTGTTTGTAGCCACATCCTATTCCCTGGGGTCATGATTTGAACATAATTGAATATGCAATATCAGGAAACCTTCTTGTAAATTTCAAATTTTATGGACAAGTAGTTCTTGAGCAAAACCTTTTCAAATATTATTTCTGGTATATTCGCATGCAACACGTTGACCCCCCCCCCCCCCTTTTGTGGTCCCACCCCTCTACGGGAGTTATGCTTTCAAGAAACTGGAATATTCATTATGTCAGAAAACTCTCAGGTAGATAAAATATTTTCTGAGCGAGGGGTTCTCGAGAAGAATTTTAAATGACCTTCAAATTTTTTTTTGCTTTGTTTATTATATCCCTTTTAAAGGGGACATGGTCTTTTAATTGAACAAAATTGAATACTTAAGTGCAAAGGTAAAAAAAAATCGAGCAATTACATGTATCATTAGACAATTCGGAATTGAGAAGATACCAGAAAATAATTTTCTAGCATTCACAATCAAGCAAAAAATATGAAGAAATTTGGCGTTTTGAATATCCCCATCTAAATGAATGAACGGGTATGGAATGAGACGTGAACTTGCAAGCAAAGTATTGTTGATTGATTGTATATTGTTTAACGTCCCTCTAGAGAACCTTTCACTTATATGAAAACGTTACCATTGCCGGCAAAGGGCTGCAACATTTAGCCCTATGCTCGGCGCTTATAGCCATTGAGGAAAGAAGGAATATTTATCGTGCCACACCCGCTGTAACACGGGCCTCGATTTATGCGGCCTCATCCGAAGGAGTGCCCCATTTAGTCGCCTCTTACGACAAGCAAGGGGTAATGAGGACCTATTCTAACCCGGATATCCAGGGGAAGCAAGCAAAATACCTACTGAATTTTGGATCTGATGATATTCATATGGGTAGAGATATTCATAAGAAATAATCTTTTAAAGAATCGAACACAATCCGATGTTTTGAATTATCTATCCTATACTTGTGTTTCGACATTTTCCTAATAGAGCTACCAGTTGACACAGATAAAGAAGGGAAACAACTCTTGAGTATTTTGGACTTTGGTGGACAGTGTGCCTATTACGCGTGTCACCAGGTCTACCTCAGCAGAAGAGCCTTCTATCTTCTAGTCCTCAACATGTCTAAGGCATTTGATGAGAAAGTTGACCCTTCACTCTGTGAACAGGAAGGGACCATGTTTACTGACTGGAGCTACGGGGGTAAGTGAAATAAATTAGTATTTTCACAGATAGCACATTCAGGGCAATCCAGGTTGTAGTAACCATCAGTGTGTTCAATGTTAATGTGTTTGTTGTAATGTATACGGATTTTCACCAGCTTTCTTTATTATTTTGGTGATATTTACTATATTGCACTTGAAATAGTGTGTTGGCAATAATCATAGTATCCTCGATACATTCAAATGTGCTTCACCTTAACATGTGAATGGCTTTTTTTCGTGCATTGAACATGAATTTCACATCAAAGTGACCTTAACTTAAAATGCGATTCACTTGAACCTCAGGTTGAAAGTATTGGTCTTATTTCACGCGAAACACATATCACACCTATTCAACATCAACATCGATTTAAATAAATTTCACGTTCAAATATGAACAAGAATTCCATGTTAAAAGGAAGTTAAGTTTAGGATTTTGTTTTTAGAAATCCAAGCCAGGAACAGATACACTGAGTATTTCATAATGCATTTGCTCTTGAAAATTTAAAGTAGGATTTAAAACGAGTTTCGAACATTGGGTTTTTGAACTTTTCCTCCATGAAAGAGGACACAATATATATTGATAAACGACACTGTGCATCAACTGCGACGAAACCGGTGGACCTCCTACTACACTTTCTGTTCCAGACAAGCACATTATCCAATACACTCAAAGGACAGCGCTTATCTAATTGTTATACCCCCGCAGACGAAGTTTGTGGTATACTGGAATCACCATGTTCGTCCCCCGTCCGTTTGGTCTTAGGATATTTGTATCACCAATGAGCAGATTTCATTACAACTTTATAAATACCTTATATGAATATTGAACTTCTGCACCTGTTATTTTGATTGAGATATGTATTCCCCCTTCAAAGAAAAGGGGCATATTGCGTTGCATCTGTCGGTTGGTCGGTATGTCGGTCGGTCAGTTGGCCGGTAGACCACATGTTGTCCGCTCAATATCTGGAGAACTATAACATTAATCGTAATTATATATCATATGTTGCCTGGTATATTAAGTGGATATTGTCAGTTTTCAATGTATATTTTATAAACCAATTAACAGATTTGATGCAAAATTTGTGTATATATTATGTATATAATGGAGCTTTGCTGTGACGTTTTCTTGCTCAAGCACGCTAAATAGTAGTTATCCATGTAATATTATTCAGAAATTATATTAAGTACTCCTTCATTATTCTGAGTAACACACTTCTGCAGAATATATAATGTTACATTAATTGCTCTCCAGAATTTTCATGTCAAAAGAATGCGATAATTCTTTAATTAGCACACATTCACTATTTCTCACCATCCACTGTGTCCTTCGTGGGTATTAGTCCCACTAAGACAGTTCTACCTGCTATTGTAGTCCGAATGTGACATATGCCCTACAATTACGTTTAAAGCGCGATAACAGTCTGAGTGGATCCGTATCTCGAAAGTATATACACAGTTGAGACCACATTAAACCTAATGACAGGCTGTATTTGCAAATAAGATCATCAAAATAACCATATAATTTGCGAAATATTTCCTTTAAACGAGACTTGAATTCCTTCAAACACCAACTTATTTGTCAGTAGATTGCCTCAATTCAAAAATTCTCTCATACGCAAAATTGCTAAGTGTAATTAATTAGATATGAATGGAATAATCATTGAATACATAATTATTTAGGTGTAAGTGTTTCAGAATTTGGCATACGGATAATAGTAAGTAATATAAAGCTATTTTATATAAATTTTATTGCTTCTTTATACACCATATACACGAGACCGTTCGCGGTTGCTCAGTGGTAGAAATTGATTGATTTTATATTGTTTAACGTCACTCTCGAGAATATTTCTCTCAAATGGAGACGTCGCCATTGCCGGTGAAGGGCTGCAAAATGTAGGCCTATGTTCGGCGTTTGTACGGTCTTTGAGCAGGAAAGGATCTTAATCGTGTCACACCTACTGTGACATGGGACCTTAGTTTTCGTGGTCTCAATCACAAGGACCACCCCATTCAGTCGCCTTTTACGACAAACAGTAGTACTGATGACCTATTCTAACCCAAATCCCCACGGCATCTTTCGCTACGTAACCGGAAGGTCGTGAGTTCGAGGTCTACTCGCGTCTCGACCGCGTAAAGCCTAAAACGTTACTATAGATAGTAATTGCTCCTTCGCATAACGCTCGACATTTAGAATTGAGAATCACTGGTCTTTTAGATAATACCCTAATATCAAACTCCTTTCTCGCGACAGGCGTTGGCACGTTAAATAATCCTCATTGTTACGGCGCTGGGTGCTAAGGATAGGTCTAAATTTATGGTATTTCACCCACAGCTGGTGACGTCTAAATTTGAGTAAAAAATTATCGATGGGACGTAAAATAAACAGTCAATCAATTATATACATGAGAAAGGAAAGGTAACCCATGCTACAGACAGTCTGAAAGGGAAAGATAAATCTTGCTAAAACCAAATAAGAAAGAAAATCATGTCTGCCTCATAAATGTGGAATATCGTGGTCTGAAAAACTATTCATTGAGTTCGTTGGCCTTATTTCTACAGGGTACTTGTTGTTTTGGTTGAAGTCAGTACATACCTACTGTGACAATGACGCCCCAGTGATCATCGTTGGAACTCATCTAGATCAAACCAAAGGACAGGTATCTTGTTCTTTCTTTTTAGGTAATATAAATCTATAATACGCTAGTTTTAATGTATAAACAAGGAACATACATTTTGTTCTTTATTTTAACTAACGTGAATCTATAATACAGTAGTTTTAATGTACACTTACTGGTATCCATCTTAGTATGTTCTTCTATATCTTTTAATGATGAAATTCTGCAGATTTTAGGAACCAACTGGTCATTATTCATTTCAAATACCAACTTTAATTTTCTATCTATACTGTTAGAAAACACGACTATATCTCAATTGTATAGTTTCAATTAATGATCAATCTCTATGTTTATGCTGTGTTGAGACAAACGTACAGGATTAGTTAATACAAATAAATCAGAAGAATATTATAAGTGCGGGATGATCGAGTGTAAGATAGTTTTATAACAAGGACTATAGCCTCTGTCTGTTTATCTTACGATTCCCTTTCATTGTTATAATTGAAAATATTCCGCAAATGTAATTATTAATACCACAAAAATCGGATTCCAATGTTTTAGCGTTAAAAGAAACAGCATAGTGTTTGATTGATTATTAATGTATTTCCATTGAGAACATCGTATGCTTACTCACAGCTATTTGTTATATACTTTTAACCTCACCTAGATTCTTATTTTAAGGGCTGACCTGAAAACTTAATATTGTCTAATAATCCTAATATGTCTAACAACTATTACCAAGCTGAATATTTTCTAGTTTCAAGATAATTGCATTGTGATATTGATGAGACAATCACGTAAATCTTTTAAAGGACCATTAGCTGTGAAAGTGACGACAGCCATATTTTTCTCAAACTCTCTAAATTGGCTAGGAATATATATTAATGACTAATAAAAACTTTCATTTTGTACAAGAACAAGATAGACTTTAAAAAAAAACTACGTTAGATAACCGCTTTTAGAGTAAAGAAATATGTAAGGAAGAATTATTGTCTTGCAAGACAATAATTATTTAATCACCGAATTTTCATATCCATGTGTCGGTTCGAGGTTAAAAAGTGTCTTGAAGTAATTAAATATTTATGTTATTACTGAAATATATAATGCAGAGCAGTTGTTATTGAATTCAAATTTTAGTGACAACATGACAATTAAAGCCCCTTTAATGGATTTTCAAGAAACGGATAAAGATTGTGTATTATTCAGAATAACATTCTGAACTATTGCGTTCGTTACCGCTTAACAAACGTATTTCATTTAAGTGGATAAATCCGTCGTGTTTCGTACATCATCCCCCATTTCAATCCCTTGTTGCGTAATCAGTAATCAATACTATTTTTTTCTCTTAATTTTGACAGTCAAAACTAGTATCTTTGCTTCAATGTTGCATTGCAAATTCTTTATAAATGTTTGAATATTTAGGAAATACTGTACTTTTGACCAATCGAGGCTCCATACTTCGGGGATGGCCCATAGAACGTGAAACGTTTGGGCTGACAACATTGTTTTAAAAATTCTTACATATTTTGATATTTCCCTCAATATTAACCAGGCATTTACTGAGCTACAATACTCTTTTACTGTAAATGGATTGGGACAATTTTCAGTCAATTGTGACGTAACAATTACTTATATGACTAAATGACTGAGAAGTCGCATCTGTTTACAAATAACAGTTGGCAGAGCATCCCTTATGTTACCAAATAAATAAAGAATCGTGTGCTTTTAGAATTAGAAGTGTACAGGGTATAGAGGGTGAAAGATGAAGATAACGAGCAGTGATCAATATCATAACTCCTATAAGGCATATAAAGAATATCAAATAGAAACGTTGGGCAAACACGAATCCCTGATATAAAAGAGGTGAGAGCAGGTGCCTAGGAGAAGTCAACAGCCCCTGTCGACCTGTCACACCTATCGTAAGCCCTATCTCTTGATCAGGTAAACGGAACAATCTGTAGTCAAAACCAGAGTGCCAAGAACGGTCTATCAATTGGTATGGAATGCACCAGGCCCAATGACAGATTGCTTTGACAAACTAGATCGTTATAACGACCATAAAATATGTGATATGCTGACTTTTAACAAGACTGTTGAAATCCTTATTACAACAACTTGTTTGGCAGTACCCTGCTATATATTGACTGAGATTCGGAAGATTTACATATCGAGTTCGTTTTAAAATACCGTGGGATTACAACAGAAGGATATTGAGTCTACATCTCCCGATATTCACTTTACTTATCCCGATAGTTAATCTGTAAGTATTGATTGATTGATTGATTGTATCTTGCTTAACGTCTCACTCGAGAATTTTTCACTCATATAGAGACGTCACCAAGACCGGTGAAGGGCTTTAAACTTAGGCCTATGCTCGGCTCTTACGGCCATTGAGAAGTGAGGGTTCTTTAGCGTGCCTTACCTACTTGCTTGTGATATTTTGGCTGGACGCCGTACCGACAGTACATGTGTTTTAACCATTATATGGGTGTATTCAGAATCCTTGTTTCTATACAATAATTATGTGTTAATACTGGTAACTGAATGACACAAGTCGGGCGATAATTGTCCCTTTGTTTGAACATCAGACACACTGCAGTTAAATGATTTGTTCGTTATTTGTTCGTTTGTTGTTGTTTTTTTCAAATAGGAACTTAGAGTTTATTAGCGATTATTAACTTAATTAATATATTCAAAAACATCCCAGTGAAATAGGAATACACTCTACTTTTGTATTACTTTATTGTTTGTGCGACGAGGATCAAGAAATAAATAAAAAAAGATGAACATTTACGGGTGGGGGGGATCCTCTAAATATGTCATTTATAAAGGTAAGTTTTGTTATGCTCATCACCAATCATTCATGACTAAAAGAAATGATGAAGATGTCTTATAAAAAAAAACGTTATTCTTGCCTTACGAATTCATTAGAATCCAAGAGCTTCCGTTCCCTGACCCCCACTAGAACTTCGCCCCGCGACCTACTGCCCCCTCCCCCAAGTTGAAATATTGGATCCATTCCTGGTGAGGGTAAACTTATTGCATGAATATTGTATGGTTAGATTTACGATTCAAGAATTCTGGAGGTTTTAATGAGACGCCATAATACAGTACACAAAATCCGCAATAAATTCAATGTAATTCAATAAAGAGAGAAAAAGTGAGAAATGCACCAAACATCCTTTGGTCTATAAATACAGATAATAATAAATAATTGTATATTGGTTAACGTCCCGCTCAAGAATTTTTCACCTATATGGGGACGTCACCATTGCTGTTGATGACTTGCAAAATTTAGGCCTATGCTTGGCCCTTATGACCTTTGAGCAGGGAGGGATGTTTATCGTGCCACACCTGCTGTGACACGTGACCTAGGTTTTTGCGGTCTCATCCGAAGGACCGCCCCATTTAGTCGCCTCTTACGATAAGCAACGGGGTACTGAGGACCTATTCTAACTCGGATCCCCACGGGTTCAGATAATGATAAGTTCTCATTTAAATGTGAGTATTGATTTAAAAGTAGGTATACACAATACATGCGCATGTATCTTATTTAACACGTGGATGCATGGATGGTCTCTATTTAAAAATAAATAAATAAAAGAAATATTTAAAAGGGTCAATCTGTGCTATTGATAATTAAAACATGAAGCAGATTCAGTGGGGGAGGAGATTAGGGTTAAGGGAGCCTAAATGTGACGTCCTTCCACCCTGGGATTTATGAGTTTCAAATATTTATTACTGATATTTACACCAAAGACATTGGAACCCCATGGAAAAAATGAGTTACCTAAATATAATTCGGACCCCACCCTTTGTGAAAATGACATGGAGCCTCCCCTGATATTAATATCATAATCTATTTTCTCAAATATAGGTTCTATGTTGGTTTAAGTTTTTTAAAAAAAAAGTTTGATTTCGTAACCCCAAGTTTTGATTGGTTTTCAATAAAGATACCATGCTTATGCCCTGTACCTTATGTTATTCTGGAAACAGCAAAACTCTTTGGCTTGTTAAACGTTTTGATTAACTAAAAGGGCAATAACAAATTCTTTAAAAAACTGGTTTTTATTTACAAGGGACACATGGACATGATTATATTAGAACATTAGAACCTTGGAACATAAAATTGGTATTACTCAAAAATCAGGTCTAGTAGATAAATGGAATCTTCAGAAATGTTGAACGGATGATGAGATCTACAAATTAGTAACAAGGCCAAGTGTATGAAATACTGAAATTCACCGCGTCGTACACGAGCAATCATTTTAGAATGGATCAATATCATTTTTTTCTCAACCTTTGTTAATATCTAGTATAATTATTACCACTGTATTGAAACTATTTCTAATTTGAACTAATCGTAGGAAGACCCAAACACTGCCAAAAAAAATCAGAGCCTGCAGGTCACCCCTACCGTTTCGTACAGACCGTTCACACCCAACCCTCAACAACACCCCCCCCCCCCCACCCCCGCCCGAAAATATCCCAGTCTTGCCAGACGAGAAGTTTTTTTAAAATCATCTTACCTCTTGTCATACACGTATACAAAATTGTTTATTTAACATCTGTATTGAGAAGAAGCCTGGAATACACAAATTGCACATGTATTTTAACTACGCTCAGATTGAATGTACAAGAATAGCAAAACAGACGCGACCATTTCACTTTCAGTTTGAATGAATTAGATAGAGCAATGGATCAATAAAATTTAATAATCCGTATTCCATATCGACCCAATCTTTTCATCTGTTTCTTTTATATCCGAATGTAAACAATATCCATTTGTTTTATGCCAACATGTTCATCATCCATTGAGCTAATGCGTAACAATATAATTTACCACGTCATACACGAGCAATCATTTTAAAATGGATAATTATCATTTCTTTCTCAAGCTTCTAGAATATTAGCATTATATTGAAATTATTTCATGTTTAAACTAATCCCAAGAAGAACCAAAATTATGCTAAAAATTGAAATCGTGCAGATCATGTCTATCATTTCATGCAGACCGTTCACAAAGCGTGTATGTCACGCCTACAAAGTGATCAGCAGTTCGTGCGAACCGTTCACCGTTCCGTGCAAACCGTTCAGCGTTTCGTGCAAACCGTCCACCGTTCCGTGCAAGAATCGTTTCGTACCGTTCTGTACAAGTGGTGTAGTAGTACGCTTCAGGGTCTGTATCATTAATATTTGCAACAACACTGCAAATGGACTGCTTGATGATGCAACATTCCAGGGTGAGGCTGGATCGCAATGAGATGGATAGTATTATGACAGATAATACAGTCACCGATCGGTTAACGATATATAGTTAACCAATCCCACGAATATCAAACAAACAATGCAACATTCCATAACTGACTACCACAACCTCTACTATAATGTATGGCTCGTATTCTTTGGTTCAGCAAGAGTGCAATAACGCTAATTTGTAATCAGATATTTTCAACGCAGAGCTTACTAATCCATGAAATCCATGAAACTATTTTACATACTTGACCAGATTTGTGCAATATATTTCCCTGATCTTTAGTAACATTTGAATAATGCGTTATAATAAACATTTGTATTTTCAAGAATTTAATATGATTCTATTTTAAATTCTCATAATTTGGGTTTTAGAATTCTAACACACTCTACAACAGCATACTGGATTTCCTAGAACACAACCAACATCTGAAGTCACACTTAACCAGAGAACGCTGCTTCGTTCTAGGTTTTAAGTCGGATGGGTCATCATTCCAAGACACGCTACCTGACCTAGAGAAGTGTATGGTTTCAATTGCTCAACAAGACAGATGGAAGGAAACCATTCCTACAGACTGGGCGCTGTCTGAAGTCGTACTCCGAGAACTCAGAGGACGGGGGGAAAGAATGATATCAGTTGTAGAATTATGGGGAAGTTGTTTTGGGGAAAACGAAGAGAAATACACACAAATCAGAGATATCCTGAAATTCTACCACGAGATAGGCGTTATACTACACTTTGACGAGAGATCTCTTGACGAAACTGTCATCATTGACATCCAGTGGTTTGTTGATTCCTTTAAGAACATAATAACCGATCCAAACCATGTCAGGGATATTGTCGAAAACAACCGCGATTGGTTAGAGTTTAACGAAAACGGCCATATACAAGACAATTTATTGATGAAACTTTGGGGCACTCTGAACTTTCAAATTGATCGCGATGACAAAGCAAACTTGCTACAATACATGGAACGTCTTGGTCTCCTCTTTATTGGTAAACAGGCACATTATATTCCTTGCATGAACAAGACGACATTTGCTATCCAACAAGAGGAACATTTGCAATCCATTGAAAGTAAAACATCAGTATTGGTCTTTCGATTTCTTTTTCTGCCATATTTCATTTATTTTCGTCTGATTGTTGCTTGTTTGACAAAGACCAGAGGAGAATGGAGATTCCCAAATGACGAACGTCTTCCTTTATATAAAAACTTGGCGTATTTTGTCTATAAAAACCACATTGTAGTTCTTGCTGTGAATAGATATTCCATTCAACTTCAGGTTTATCAGCGCAACAGAGATTCAATCTCAAAAAATGTCACATTGGAAATCCGCGACGATATTGAAAGATTACTCAATGATCTAACCAGTAACTTTCACAAGGAAATCATGTACACTGTAGGATATCAATGCTCAAAGCAGGAAGTGTTCCGTGAACACAATGCTTATTTTGTTGAAGAGAGAGAAATCCACGGGAAAGGCAAGCAAACGTGCCCTATACACGAAATAGAAAACCATCATATCCTGATAGAATCAAACCTCCTATATTATTGGAATAAGGTATTTTATCTTTAGATAGAGAGTATTTAACGTACCACCATGTAGTTTGATTCATATGATGTACATTAGTAATAATGATGATATCGTTTTTCTCAATAGGATGTTCTGGACAAAACAAAACGTGAGTAAATTTAAACATTGTATGAAACAATATATTATATTAGTTTAAAAATGGTAGCATAAACGTCTCAGAAAGATTGTTTCTGAAAAAAAGTCATGTTCGTCGTCATTCAGATATCTTATATTCGTTAAATGTAAGCTGGTGTAAGTAATCACTTATTTTCAAGTAATTAGATGTGCATGCATGCATAAACAGCGGTCATGGGAAGAATCATTGCATGTAGTTTCCTTTATTCAATTGAAGATCGTGATTATGTTCATGACACCTTTCATCCGGTTAAAAACTAGTTTCATTGTCAACGATTATATATGTTGGTCCATTACCGTACATGGAATACCTAAAACTCTGAAAGTGTTATTTCCACTTCACTAAAATTCTAAAATTAGTATTCTCTCATAGCTGAAATTAGTATTCCAACATAGCTAAAATTCTAAAATTATTAATCTCTCATAGCCTAATTTCTTAGATTGTTATTTCCACGAAGCTAAATTTCTAAAATTCTCACCCCACATAGACGAAATTCTGAAATTGTTATTTTAACTTCCACAGAAATTGTTAATACCACGCAGCCTGCTGACACTTCCCTAAGTTCTGTGATTGTTATATCCTGTGATTTCACGTCTGAGTGGTCCCTATGTATAGTCTGATTATACTAACTACCTGTAAATATCAGCTGAGTCTATCAAATATCGCACATGATATTAAATGTATAACTAATATTCCAATCTCACGAAACGCCTTTAGGTACAAGGTTGTTGCATAGGCGCCTGGGTAAAGGATATTGCACTATGACCTATATGTAAACAATGGAGGAAACTCGAACCTCCAATATACATTTATCTATGGTATCTCCTTTTACATTTGTTATGTGTCAGGAAGCTTAAATACACGTTACATTATCACAGAACACTAATTTATCCACGTTTTAAACAAATTGCTTATCCAACCTATTCATAATATATAACAAGGTTTACAACTCAATATACACCTTTCTTATTTACCCATACTAATATGCAAGCATCCCTAGGTAGTTTAGATTCACATTTATTTAAATCATAACATGTGTATCTGAAGTAGGGTTGGGTAACAATGGGGGATACAAGTTTTACATGAGAATATAGACGAACAAATCTTTACAATCTTTCCAAGAACAGTTTTGTCATGATTAGTCGTATTGATATGCAAGCATTTTAAGGCAGTGTAAATTTTATGTTTAATTCGTGAAACCTAGGAAGTAGAGTTGATCCACAATAGGAAATCAAAGACTTATATGGAAATATACAAGGAATTAAAACAAATTATTTTTGGGATTATTAGGACTGTACTAAATCATATCAACATGCAAATGTTCCTAAGTTGTTTGATTAAATTGTAATGCCTCCGTTATCAAAGGCAGTGCTGTGTATTGTTTTTGTCCTGTATATCTGAAACTGGAAGCTTGCTGAATACTTTTGAATTGAGAGTGGTGTGGCTCGTATATTTCATATTTATATTCCTTGCGACAGGCCTTTTTTGCTATCAAAGACCTTGATCTTGGAGTTTAATCCACGTTGTAAAGCTATAACCGAAACTTTAACCTTGCACATAACCTTTGATTGATGAGTGATGCATCTTTTTTAATTAATGTATGCATTCCCTGTGACAAAACCTTTTTGTTCCAAAATTTTGAACCTTTCAGCCTTTACCTTGAATTTTCAAATACTTTTAGGAAGAAACCGCGAAAAATGTATTTGTGTAAATCAAGTAGCTCATAAGCTGTCAGCTCACTAAGTTTCTCCAACAATGGTTTAGAAGAGTAATCTGGACTTGCATCCATAATTATCCCTGCAGCTCTTTTTTTTTTTTTTTTTTTTTTTGTAAATTAGACAGTTTGGAGGTATTATCTCAAATAGTCAAGCTGTAATTAATAGATGGAAGAATATACGCATTGTAATAGAGCCTTCTGGTATGTAGGGGTAAAATTCGTTCTTTTATCTTGTGTGGTGTAAATAGCGTTATCCTATGACCCTATCGGGCTAGGCTAGATTACAACATAAAGTCAATATTTTTCATGGGAATAAAGATGACAAACAATCTTTTAAAAATCACAGTAACTGAACAATCAAGCTAAATTAATTAATGTGAGCGATGTGGCCCATGTACCTTTTGTTTTAATTATTTTTCTTGCGCTATTTATCTACATTTTTTTCAGAGGAAGCTGGGAAGTGGGGGGTTGAGAAGGATAACTCAGTCAAGTTAAAGTTACCTTCAAATGAAATATTGAATTTGAACAAAAACATCACATAACAAGAGGTACTGTGAGCAATGCTCACTAAGAATACCCCCCGCTTACCCCAATCTCCCAAAGGGTGTTGGTAATAGGTATAAACTACCTCTTTTCTGAGTGTAAAAAACAAATGGCATGACAAACCGAACCATATTGCTACTTCGATGTCCAGTGCGAGTGACCTTTGACCTTTTGACCCCAAAATCGATAGGGAACATCTTCATCCCATGGGTAGTCCATATGTATGATATGGTGACTGTAGGTAGAAAGGATAACGCTTTAGAGCCCGGAAACCATATTGCTACTTCGATGTCCAGTGTGCTTGACCTTTGACCCAAAAATCGATAGGGAACATCTTCATCCCATGGGTAGTCCATATATATGATATGGTGACTGTAGGTGGAAAGGATAACGCTTTAGAGCCTGGAAACCATATTGCTACTTCGGTATCCAGTGTGCTTGACCTTTGACCCAAAAATCGATAGGGAACATCTTCATCCCATGGGTAGTCCATATATATGATATGGTGACTGTAGGTGGAAAGGATAACGCTTTAGAGCCTGGAAACCATATTGCTACTTCGGTATCCAGTGCGCGTGACCTTTGACCTTTTGACCCCAAAATCGATAGGGAACATCTTCATCCCATGGGTAGTCCATATATATGATATGGTGACGCTAAGTGGAAAGGATAATGCTTTAGAGCCCGGAAAGCATATTGCTACTTCGATGTCCAGTGCGCTTGACCTTTGACCTTTTGACCCCAAAATCGATAGGGAACATCTTCACCCCATGGGTAGTCCATATATATGATATGGTGACGGTAGGTGGAAAGGATAATGCTTTAGAGCCCGGAAACCATTGCGTCTACAGACGGACGGACAGACAGACAGACGGACAACCCGATTCCAGTATTACCCCCCCCCCCCCACACACACACACACACAACTTGTTGCAGGGGGTATAATTAATATCTTACATTTGTACATAATTTGTCAACATCAGCATTTATCATTGAATCTTGAAAGGTATTTCAAGATTCAGAGTTTCCAAACAAAATTATGTTCATTTTTGGGTGTAATCATGTATACTCTAGAGACTGTACTTAAAAAGTATGCGAACATTGTGTTGATATATTTATTTTTTTTTGATACTCTATAGTCACATAATTATCAATATTGCGACATTTTGCTATTTACTGGCGTCCTTTGTTGTCCGTCGTCCGTTAACAATTGATCATTTCTGACTTTATTTCATAACTACCATTCCTTTTTCCAATTTGGTGCCGGTATAATAATCTCTCTGATCGATAAGGGGGACATAAATTGTATGTTTCAGGATTCCTGCACCGACTGGATCTTAGGTGAGAGGCAAAATCTGACTGTATATAATTGACATTGTATTGCAGTTAGAGTTTGGGTAGTTCTTAACCCAGAGATGTATTTGATTGTCATATCTTTAATAATTACAGGTTTATCCCTTGGCGAAACAAACGTCACAGTTTTATCTGAGCATGATTTAACCGAAAGATACATTTGATAGTCAGATCTTAAATAATTGCAGGTGTGTCCATTGTTTTGTCTGAGCGGGATCTGTCGAAGTTCAACAAGGTGATTGGAAATGATATGGAATTGATTGCCACCTGCTTGGGATTATCACAAGTGGAGATAGATAGATTGAAGAGGGAAAATCCCACGTCCATGAGTACTGTGGTACACAACATCCTTCTCACATGGAAACGCAAACGTGGTCCTGCAGCAACATTAGAGAACTTAGAAAAATCCCTACAGGACGCAGAAAGACAAACTGGTGCAGGTGTGGATTGGGATGGGTTTAGTCGAGCAAAGGAAGAGATTTCAAAGGAAGGAAAATGAATTGAGTCTAAAGACACTAGCCTGTGAAGGCGGAACTACGTATGTAAATATGTTTTAGGCTCACCTATTCAATAATCAATTTAAGGGAACGACTCCGTTTTATCAATGTTGTACATATAGTTAGACATATATCATTTAATTCATTGTTGCAATAGATTATTGTGTGTGAAAAAGAACAGTCAGTTAATATGATTGGTTATGTATGATTGACGTCTTCTCCAGCGATCACATCTTTCATCTCGAGGGTTGTAGCTGAATTCGGATTAATTATACGAAAGCTTTTAAAAAAAGAGAAGTGAATTATAATATGAAAATATCTTAATTTCAGTGCACTTTGCAAAACTTGCATATAATAGTGTAGATCGGTTGACGTTCAAAACTCTCTCAAAATGTTTTATTTGCAAAGCAAAATCACAAAATAGCAGGAAATTGTTCTTAACGGGTTTTTTTCTTTTAGGGGGTGGGTGGGTCAGAAATAACAAACAGGTATCCGTTATAAGTAACACTGTTAGATACAAAATGTATATTGATTTTGCTGCTGTAACTTATAGTGCGTAGTTATCTGATGATCTAGATAATATTATTATTATTTTTGGGGGTGGTGGTGGTTTTCAGTTAATTACACACAAAGAGTATTTAAAAGAAATAACAGGGAGCCACCACACTATCATCACCATTTCAAATTTGTATTAAATGAATATTTGCACTGAAAGCTTCCTGACATAGTACAGATTTACGTTTGCTCAAATCATGATCACTGGGGGTAGGGTGGGACCACAACAGGAAATCAAAGTTTTACATTCAATTACAGATGGACATTCTTTGAAAATCTTCTTCTTAAAGACCACTGGGCCAGAAAAGTTCAAATTTACATGAAAGCTTCCTCACAGAGTACAACAGAGTTTGTGCAATCCATTGTTCCTGGGGGTAGGGTGTGGCCCCCATGGGGGACCAAAATGTTAAATGCTCGTAATCGGGAAAAATCTTTAAAATATCTCTTGAACTTTACATATCGATTTTCTACGAAAAGACATTTCATGTGATGCAATGGTGTGTGATGTGACATTAACCAGGAAGTTTGACCTATTTTTAATATAAATCCGGCCTACATGTGTCCTAATTATCTAAGGTAGATCTTTCATATCTTGCATACAGTGGATCCTCGTTAATCCGGACACTTTGGTTCCCAGCAAAATCGTCCGAATAAATGAAGCGTCCGGATAATTAAATTGCATATTTTCGATCTTTACATAAGTAACTAATATATGCCTACTTTATTAAAGAGACACTACAGCTCATTTTCCACATTTTAATAAAGTGTTTTTTTAAAACATGTATTGATAAAATGATAAAATTCATATCGATACTGACAATTTTGAACAATTGGGATGCATCAATTTACTCTCAACTGCGCTTTGAAGATCGTTCGGAATTCAAAGGTTTCTTCATTCTGACTGCTTATTTACATCACGTGGTTTTGAATGACAGCAAATGTGTTGTGTAGGAAATTATTTAAATTCCCCTTCAAGGGGGTCCACACTCACCTTTCAAGTATAAGAGTATGCCCTGCTCCTTAAAATAAGTAATTATGTAAATCATTTTTTCAGCAGAAACCCTTCCATTTGCCCATTGACCGATGTTTTTACAACTAACACGTGTCGTGTTCAGATAAAAATAGCACTTACTTTCAAAAGTAGTGTCTTCGCAGCTAGTCTCAATGGCAGATTTAGGGTGGGGGGGGGGCAGGATCCCCCCTCCCTTTTTACGCCACAGATTGTGAATGAAAATCCACATTTTGCACCAGAATGGCCGATTACTGTGGCTAATCTTTGACTTTCACACCCCCTTCGGAAATCCTAGATCCGCCACTGAGCTACATGGGTTTCTCCGAGCTCTTTGTTTTCCAACGGTCAAACTGATACCAAGGTAAATTTTATTTCACGTATGAGTTTTATCTCATTCTATTTTTACCTCTTTTCTCATAGAATCTGTCAAAATTCTAAATCTATCAACTACACTTTCTCTCACTGGACGACATGCTGCACTGTTTACTGTCTATGCGCATGCGTCTGAAGACTGAAAGGAGGAGACTCGATATTTTTGTATAGGCCATCAAAAAGTATTAATTTTTACGTTAAAACGATAATTTTTAAATTTAGATAAGTGTTATTTTCGCAAAGTTCATACTTTCAACAATGTAACAAAAATAGAAAAAGCGCTAGGAAAATTGTGATTTCATGATTTTTGCGCAAAATGAGCTGTAGTGTATCTTTAATGCATAGTGAATTAAACACATTCTATCATTGGATTTGACCATTTTCATTAGTAAATCAATTATGATGATGTTAACATTTACATGTATTTCAAAGCACTAAAATTTAATGTACGTGTTCAGTGTATTTGCCTGTGCTTGAATTGTACATATATATGAGCCCTACAAATAAATATACAAAACTGTGTACCGTATGCACTAAAACAAATAATGAAACACTATATATACATAACTATAAGTCAATAAATCATTAGTAACTAACATTATAATTTACACTTCAAACATTTCATCACACTTTTACTTCTTAAAGAGGCCGTTTTTCATCTGTCACGATTCACGGGTTTGGCGGTCTGTTAAAATAATCTTCATCGTCCAAAGTTGATATAAGAATTTCGTGATTATCATGTCAGTTGACAACATTCTTTAACCAAAATTCAATCTGCCATAATTTATATTTCTTTTTCTATAATTATCCAAGACAATATCGGGAGAATAAGATCATTTAAGCTCGTAATATCAAGACCTACTACTGCTTTGATCTAGCCACGCGCACCTATTATTTTCATGATGCGATAATAACGGAACAAAACTCGGGTGAAACTAACATTACGGGTACATACAAAATTTTATTTTCATTTTCACTTCTACCCAGAGTTTAAGAATTCGAAAGCAATAAAGCTTTACAACATCGTGACAAGAATCAATCGTACACAGGTGCATTGTACATTCTACATGCGTGCCATTCTAAACGTTAAAAACTTACTACATATACATGTGCATGAACATACATGTATATTTCACGCCAATCAACAGTATAAAATCCAGAATCTAGAGGTATAATCTACACTCTTTAGATTTGCATACGCCGATAATCAATTTACGAATCAATACAACTAATATGTGTAGCAGTTTAAAAATTATCATCACGGCATGATGTTTAATTTATTAATACTATTAGGCTATTGATCAAGACTATAAAATAATATGCAACAGATATATTTACAAAATTCAACACTAATCTTATGTGCGAAAATTGGAATACAATGTCTCGATCGGCACGTGCTATCTAACTGACATATCATCACACACCACCTAATTATAGGGAGTTGTTGACAGGGAACAGGTAATCGCTTCAATTAGACAGTTTGGCTTGTTTTCTTTATAATTTACGCCGTGCTAAAATTGTCCGACACAGACCTTCCCTAAACAAAATTACCGTCCGGATTAACGGTACAATTTTCAATGCATTATAACGTTTTGTAGTAAAAAGTGACCGTCCGGATCCGGAACACGAATTTCCGGATTAATAATGCAAAATAATGTATAAAAATTCCGTTCCCTAGAAAATTCGTCCGGAAGGTGAAGCGTCCGGATTAATGGCGTCCGGATTACCGAGGCTCCACTGTACATGTTTCTTATGGCAAAGCCGTTCATTTCATATTATGATCTTTGAACTTGTCACCTTGAGCTAAGAGTTTGACCTACTTTTAAGGAAAAAAAGCGTATTAAATATATACGGAACTATTTTAGGTGGGGTTTTCCTAATTTATATACATATTCTTCATGATAAGACTTTGTTCACGTTGTTGTATGATATTCAACTATTCCTGACTACATACGAGTTATATCACTGCACATAATGCTGATAAAAGCTCGGATAGGTGTCATCTTTTTAATGCATGAGTTTAGATATTAATGTGACCTTAAATATCAATGTAACATTTTGGATATGCATATACTACTTTATGTGTTCTTAGATATCAATATATGATTTTAGATATTTGTGTGTTATCTTATTTATCAATGAATAACCTCAGTTATCAGTTTAGGATGTATCAGCTTAGATATTAATGTATGATTTTAAATATCAATGTATGAGGTTATATATCAATTTATGAATTTAAATACCAATGTATGATGTCGGATACCAATGTATAACCTTAGATATCAATGTATGACATTATGAATCTATGTACGACCTTAGATGTCACTGTGCGATCTCAGATGTCAATATGGGATCTTAGATGTTAATACGTGATCTTTGAAGCCAAGCATGATCTTAAGAATCAATATGCAGTCTTAGCTATAATGTATGGATTGAGATATCGACATACGACCTTAGATATCAATGTATGTTAGAAATCAATGAATATTAAATGTCTATGTATGATCTTAGATTTCAATATGCAACATTGAATATGAATGTATGAACTACGATATTCACATATGATATCTAAAATCAATATATGATGTTAGATATCAATATATAATCTTCGATATCAAAGTATGAAATTATATATCAATGTGTTTGATTTGTACATATTGCATCTAGGGTAAACTAGTCAGACTTCAACCATTTTTTTTTCAGTAGAATTTGCGAGCCCAAGTATTTATTTGGTCTATGACCACTTTGTCTCAAATTACGAATTTCAGATCTTGTACTTTGTATTGCAGTCTTTAACGAAAAAGAAAATATTTAAAACAACACAAATTTATCTACGAAATACACTAGATACAAGTCAATTTCGACTGCGTCAGAGTAAATTTAATCACGACAGCATTCAATTTCCACAAGTACCAGTATCAAGGAAAAGATCAATACCTTATAAAAAGGTCATTGTAACCCTCATTAGTCGGATTAGTATTACAGTATATTTAGAAAATTAATTGTTTAATTGTGTGATAGATTGAGATCATGAAGCCCTAATGTTACAGTACAAACAATAAGGGGCGTTACGGATCAGGGAATAGTTCTGGATTTGAAATTCATTAAAGAAGTTGCTTTTAAAAGACATTGGAATTTAATTGTAGGATTCAATACACAACATGGTATGAATTTAATGAGGCATCCATGACTATGAATGGTAGAGTTGATTGTGTTTACCTTTTGGAATCCAAGTCGTTGAATTTACCACTTTAAAAGAAAAGAAGTAAAGTAATTTCAACCAAGTTCAATGATGATTAAAAAATTCTTTGAAAACACATACACACATGTATACATACACACATGCGCGCGCACACAAACACACACACATAGAAAAAAACCCAGTAATGCAATTAAATTCTTGCAGTAATTGTAAAAATATATTCGACAAAATGTAATTTACACCTTTGATGTTAAAAAAAACCCACTTAAATGTTTTGAGTTATGATTTGTTAGGCGAATTTACATTTTGATATCCAAAACACACGTTTTTATGTGAAAGTGACTATTTGATCAATTGAATGCTTGTAAAAAATAATATTAGTCAGAACGATATCAGATATACATTCGCGGATTTAATGTCTTTGTCATCTCTTATATACATCATATTAGACTTTTTTCTGAAGTGGTCAAAATTAACCTACTGGTTGCACACTAACTAGTTTACCCTAACAGCATCACTGTAGATCTTGTTATTAGCATAGGTTACATAAATTCATCGATTTATTTACACAATGTATTGTTGTTAATTTTGGAGATATCGCAAAAGTAGAAGTGTAGGGATATTTACCGCTCAATATACAGGGCTAGACATTATCTTATTGAATGGTCACTTGGGTTGCATTGGCAAACTAGATCGTTATAACAACCATAGAATTTGCGAAATGCTGATTTTATACGAGACTGTTTGAACCCCTGCACCATCAACTTGCTTGTGAGTAGCCTGCTTCTATTTTAAAACTGATCATACACAGAACAAGCTCTTGTCTATCAAATCAGTTGAGAGATGTAAACACCACATGTAGGTGATAATGGAATATTGCTACATAAATATTAGAAGTTGACGATAGAGAAGTTCAAATCATCCCGTTTTTCATAAATGTTGGATTGTTTGTGTGATGGTATTTTTTTCCAAATCCTTACCTTCATGGACAGAATGGAGATGTCCGGTTAAGTGAAATGCTTGTAAAGAAGTTAGTTTCACCAGTGTTTATTTGAAATATGTGCCCGATATTCTTTTATTAAGTGAACCCTTAGTTTCTCCCACATACATTAAGTTACATACGTAACACTCAATAGTGTAGACAACGTACATAATCTACGCCCGGTGAGATTACTACTAAATGAAGTTCTAGTAATTAGTATTTCACAAGTTTGACATTTTTTATTAAACATTTTGAGATCAAACACATGGGATCTGAAAAAGGAATCATCAAAAAGGGAGCATAACAGTCTTTATGCTCTCTATTTTTATAAGAATATAACATACGAATTTGTTTCCACTTTTTGGCACACTGTTTTTGCCTATAATAGCTCTAAAACGTCATTGTTATTTCGGATTTCAAACATTTCGATTGAACATCACTGAAGAGACATAATTTGTCGAAATGCGCATCTGGTGCAGCAACATTGGTACCGTATAAGTTTTACATACTATTCGAAGAAACCGGTTTTCTAATGTCCCGCAACTTTGTTATTTTTCTTGGCAATTAACAATAGAATACATATTGTTGGTTGAAAATTGTCATTTATTAATCCCCGAGTATCAAAACTACAACTCAGACAACTTAAACAAGAATGCCATTGGGATCTCCCTAATTCTTATAAATCTTGATTAAATACAAACATAATAAAATAGAAGAATAGGTGACACCTTAAAATGTTTGCCATAAAGTCCAATGGCAATTGGATTTCCGCCACCTTCTTTAATTTGGGTACAATATTTTTGTTTATGTACCAAACGCTGCCAATATGACGATTGTATATATGACAAATCTTTGCTATCTCGAAGGATCCTCGGGGGAAAACTGTTCACCAGCAGAGATACGAGCTCGATGGTTAAATGAAAGGTGGAGATAACGATCAGTGATGAATCTCATAAATCTCATAAGCAATACAGAATAGATAACTGGGCAAACACGGATTATACTATCATTATATGCATCATATCATCATATATATGCATTATAAAATTTAGTATAATTTATCTATATTCATAATTCATATTCATAAAATCTAAACAATCGATAAAGGTGATGTTTTTAACAATATTAGATATATCCTATGATCCCACCTCTGGTGTGTCCAGAGGTCCGTGTTTGCCCAACTATCTATTTTGTATTGCTTGTATGAGTTATGAGATTGATCATTGTTCGTTATTTTCGCTTTTCATAGTACCCGATTCAGATGCACCGACTTTTTCATGGTTAGTGAACACAGTTAGTTTATTGAAGTGTTTGTGCGCACGAGTTTTACTGGCCAATACTGTTTGGACTAAGAAGTGTAAAAGGTTTGTTTGGACACTATTCGTTATGGAAAACACTTTAGTTGTGACAAAATTTACCCTTCTGTCATGCCACGACTCAACGAAAACCAACGTAATCGTGCTGTTGGGATGCTTCCAGCTGGAATGGCACAAATATATTGTAGCAGGACACTTTGGAGTTCATTGGAACACCATTCAGTCATTATGGAGACGTTTCCAGCAATCTGGTAACACTCAGGATCGACCACGTTCTGGGCGACCTCGTGTGACGTAGTGTCGACAGGACAACCACATTATACTTGTGCACCTGAGAAATCGTTTCCAGACCACAAGTTTGACTGCTCGTAGCATTCCTGGACTTCAACCAATCAGTCCAAGAGCTGTGCGTAAGTGTCTACTCAAGCACAACATCAGACTAAGACGTCTAACGGTGCTTCCAATACTGCTTGAACGTCATCGTATCGTTAGACTAGCACGATGCAGACGACATCTGCGATTCAGAATACAGGACTGGGCCAATATTCTGTTCACTGTTGAATCCAGATTTCATTTGGATAGCAGTGATGACCGTTGTAAAGTGTATCGTCGCGTTAGGGAGCGGTACCAGGAAGCTTGTGTTGTGCAACGTCGACAATTCGGTGGCGGTAACGTTATGGTGTGGGGTGGAATAACAGCACGTGGAAGGACCCAATCTGATTAAAATGAATCCTCGATCCGCTCCTCTTTCCGCATTTGTTCTTGTTCTACACGACTACTACTCGTGTAGCGACAAAATGAAGAAAGAGGAGCGGATCGAGGATCTGAGTTTAATCAGATCGTGGAAGGACCCCTCTAGTGTGCTGGAACCATGCCCTTTTTAATTAAGCCATGCCCCTTTTTCTCTATAAAATATTTGTTGTCAGATATAAACAATTGTTCTTTATTTTCACAAGGTTGATTGAAAAGTTTAAAATCAAGACAGTAGGTATTAACTTTTAAAGAGGCTAAATGATCATTCTATTACTATCATAGAATGTTACAATGAAAGTGCCCAGAAATTGTCTTGCCGTGAGGAAAAGTGTCCTTTTGAACATATATGTGTGCCCTCTCTAGATCTTATATTTAACACTACATATATACTTCACTTAAAGGGTTTTTACCACGATTTTTATTGTTTGTAAATTTATATGAAAATGCGGTGTTTTTTGAATCGTGCTATTATTATTTTTTTCGATATAAAGCGTGCTTTAGTGATTATTTTGTATCGAAAGTGCAAAAAGCCAGATATGCATATTCTCGTTAGAGATGTTCGCGACATTAGTATGTGACGTCATACATGTCAATCACGGTGAAGCGAGCAAGCATGGAAACATTAAAAAAGTTGTGAACAGCACATACAGCAGGCTCTTGATACAAAATGGAAAGATTCAACAGTTACAAGTCCCATTATATTGTGTTGTACAGTTTATAGTTGTAATAATCAGCACACAAAAGACGATTTTTTTTTACTTTTACAACGAGGCAAGTCAGAGAAATTTTGTGAGCTAGAACTAAATTTAGAAATACTCCAAACCAACGGAAAACCATCTTCAATGACGAACTTACACATAGCATTCTAACCCATTTAATTCATGATATCGGCATTTCTTTTTACAAATTAATAGGCTCGTTGTCCTTCAGACTGGACATAATCAGAGACTGCCTTCAGTTTGAGAACTCTTATAGCCTACGAGGTATTGAGGCAATCATTGAAGTCGCCGCGGGTCTGGCAACCACATAAATTTCTGTGTAACATACACTCTTTATAAGAAAAAGAAAAAGTCGAAAAAAGCCAGTTAATAGTCGTCAAAAATACTGAAATACGGCGGCTTTATATTTTTTTTAAAAGACGGTGCGTGCCAACGTAGTGAAAAAAAAATGCAACAATATAATGAATGGCACCCCCCCCCCCATTTTTAAAAAAGTAATGAGAGGGATGATTATAAGGTAAAGGTTACGACTATTGGCCCCATGTCTCTCTCTTTCCCGCCCTCTTAAACACACTATACGATTTAAGAAGTGGATAAATTTTCATCAGATTGGTAATTTTAAAATCTGGTTGCCTCCGCCCCCCCCCCCCCCCTTTGAAAAATAAAATTATAAATTAAATCGATATTGGTAAATCGACTGTTTCCTTCGACACATTGTAGGTCAATGCATCAATCTTTACCTTCTCCAGTGTAACGGTTAAAGAAGAACTGATTTCAATTAGATCAGCATTGGCTAATGCATGTTACACTCTACATATACAGACCTCTAATGCTTTAAAAATATTATGAGCTACAAGGGAACACAGTCAAAATGTTTGCAAACGAAATGTGTCATTCAGGTATTCACCAAAAGTTGAAAACGTTCCATCCTTTCTGTGAGCGGGATTTCCGTCCCAGTGGTCAATGTCGATGAAGTATTAGGCTAATATAAATGGTTGCTGAGGGAATGGCTCAGCGGCAGGTTCAAATGTGTATGGCGGAATATTAAATACTAACGGGATGTCATCGATGTCGGAACATTAACTATCCATTCTGTATAATTTATTACTTTCAATAGAATCTATCCACACACACATACATAGCTGCTGCAGCACGTTGACACGTATGACGTCATGAAGTATCACGTGACTAGATAGCTCATTAGTGACGATTTGAGAAGCGGAAGCTTTGAATATATGGAGATAAAATGCTTGCTTGTATCAATTATTGGGAGTAATGAAACAATATAACAGCAGAAACGTACTTTATTAAGGTTACCCCATCTGATTTTAATTACATTAAAAATCGTGGTAAAAACCCTTTAAAAACATACGTAAAATGATCTACATTGTGTTACTCCATAGGACAACGTAACAAGAGTAAAATCATGAAATTGCATATATAACATGTGTTAAACCTGGATGCCCACACCTCTAATATTTACTAGCCGGGTCGTTGAGGGATTTTGATAAGTATTCAAATTAGCTAGCTCCAAGGACACATGCTATTTACAAAACACAAGCCCAAATGCATAATTTTCTGGCCCCATACCATCAGGCCATTAATTACTTTGAACATTGAATAAGACATCGAAACATTAGGAAAAGTCAAAACTGTGTTATAGTATCATTCATTATCTTAATTAAGGGGCCTGTGGTCTGGTTGTCGAAGTATTGGAGTTGATTTAGTTATGCCATCTACACACAAAATCATTACTGCAGCCTCTAATGCATTCGTTAATACTTGGCGCTTCACTTGAAAGGATTCAGTGATTCCACGCTTCTCCATGTCTCCTACCTCACCATCAACCATGTCTTAAAATGAATCACAACAAGTCATTA
Organism: Ostrea edulis; assembly: GCF_947568905.1. Classification (NCBI taxonomy): domain Eukaryota; kingdom Metazoa; phylum Mollusca; class Bivalvia; order Ostreida; family Ostreidae; genus Ostrea; species Ostrea edulis. The sequence goes on along the minus strand of NC_079166.1, from coordinate 77,443,609 downwards.
GAAAGAAAATAAATCATTACAAATTTAGAGAAAGAAAATAAATCACTACAGATCTAAAGACAGAAAACAAATCACTACAGATCTACAGACAGAAAATAAATCACTACAGATCTAGAGACAGAAAATAAATCACTACAGATCTACAGATAGAAAATAAATCACTACAAATCTAGAGACAGAAGATAAATCACTACAGATCTAGAGACAGATAATAAATCCCTACAGATCTACAGATAGAAAATAAATCACTACAAATCTAGAGACAGAAGATAAATCACTACAGATCTAGAGACAGATAATAAATCCCTACAGATCTACAGATAGAAAATAAATCACTACAAATCTAGAGACAGAAGATAAATCACTACAGATCTAGAGACAGATAATAATCCCTACAGATCTAGAGACAGAAAATAAATCCCTACAGATCTAGAGACAGAAAGCAAACCACTACAGATCTAGAGATAGAAAACAAATCACTACAGATCTAGAGACAGAAAATAAATCACTACAAATCTAGAGACAGAAAACAAATCACTACAGATCTAGAGACAGAAAATAAATCACTACAGATCTAGAGACGGAAACTAAATCACTACAGATCAATAGACAGAAAATAAATCATCACAGATCTAGAGACATATAATAAATCATTACAAATCTAGAGATAAATAGATTGATCAATTATTGTTTAACGTCCCTCTCGGGAATATTTCGCTTATATGGAGACGTTGCCACTGCTTGTGTGAAGGGCTACAAAATTTAGGCCTATGCTTCGCGCTTATGGCTTTTGAACAGGGAGGGATTGTGCCACACCTGCTGTGACACGGGACTTCAGTTTTTGCGGTCTCATCCGAATGATCGCCCCATTTAATCGCCTTCTACGACAAGGATACTGAGGACATATTCCAACCCGGATCCCCATGGGAATCTAAAGTAGTGATCTAGAGATAGAAAATAAAATGCTACAGATTTAGAGATAGAAAACAAATCACTACAACCTAGAGACAGAGAATAAATCACTACATATCTAGAGACAAAAAATAAATCACTACAGATCTACAAACAGAAAATAAATCACTACAGATCGAGAGACAGAATTAAATCAATACAGATCTACAGATAGAAAATAAATCACTGCACATCTAAAGAAAGAAAATAAATCACTACAGATCCAGAGACAGAAAATAAATCACTACAGATCGAGAGACAGAAATAAATCACTACAGATCTACAAACAGAAAATAAATCACTACAGATCGAGAGACAGAAATAAATCAATACAGATCTACAGATAGAAAATAAATCACTGCACATCTAAAGAAAGAAAATAAATCACTACAGATCCAGAGACAGAAAATAAATCACTACAGTTCTGGAGAGAAAAAATAAGTCACTGTAGACAGAAATTAAACCACTACAGGTCTAGAAAAAAAAAATCACTGAAATGAAGATAACGAATAGTGATCAATACCTTGCATCAAATAAAGAATACAAAATTATTTATATTAATTTGCATCCATTAACTCCACTTGTGGTAATCGTAATTATACTTCAACTGCTCTTATATAAAAATAAACATTCTTCAAAATTATGGTTCAGTTTTAGGCACACTTCGTATCCCAGTCGGTGGGTTGAATGAAGATGAGTTACCGTACCTAATTTTGATTCATAAACTACATAAAAACCCTTACAAAGATACATCGCTTGAACCAGTGTTTTTCCAAACATTTATATATCTCTAAACTGATTCGATATGCAAGAGCTTGTTCTGCGAATGGTCAGTTTTTAAATCGAGGCAAACTACTGACAAACAAGTTGATGGTACAGGGGTTTCAACAGTCTCGTTTAAAGTCAGCATTTCACAAATTATATGGTTGTTATAACGATCTAGTTTGCCAATACAACCTATCACTTGGGTTAAATGCTGTCAGACGTGTTTCATACAGATTGCGACACCGTGACACATTGATTGTGACTACGGATAATGGTTTATCTGAGCAATATATAGAACTCACGGTGGTTGTGACCGGTCGACGGGGAATGCTTACTCCTCCTAGGCGCCTGATCCCACGTCTGGTGTGCCCAGGGATCCGTGTTTGCCCAACTATCTATTTTTTATTGTTTATGGGATTTATGAGCACTATTCTTTATCTTCGCCGTCCATTGATCAGTCCCTCCGTGGCTGAATGGTTAGAGCATCGCGCTCAAAATCACGTGGCCTCTCACCTCTGTCGGCGCGGGTTCGAATCCCGCTCGCACTCGCGTCGGTAAGTGAGAAAGTTTCCCAGTTTACTTTCGGAAGGTCGGTGGTCTCTTCCCAGGTACATTGTATCTGGGTTCTCTCTTCCACCAATAGCAACTGGGCGCCACCAGATAACTGAAAAACTGTTGAGTGTGGCGGAAAACATCAATCAATAAATAAATAAAAATGTGCTATTCAAATAATTCTATGAATAGTTTTAATCATTACTAAAACTAGATATTTAACTCATTGATATACATTTTTTAAGATATTGTACTTTTCCAATATATAACTAAACTAGCACAATCCTTTTGTAAAGGATTGAATATTCGTTATAATCATGTGAGGAGTTTGTCTCATTGATCTCTAGTAGTAAAGACTACATTTATCTAAGATAATGAATTTTCAATGAACAAATAGTATAGGACCCTCTGCTCACAACCATGGAGCCTGAACCTTAATCCCTTGGATCCTGAATTTCACAATTTGGGTAGAACCTTGAGTGTTGATAATAATCATGAAAAGAGTTTGCCTCCTTGATGGCCCGAAGTAAAGACGATTTTTAAGATACAGATTTGATGCAATTTCAACATATGACTAAAGTAGTCAACCCTGGGTCCTGGACTCTAAGCCCAGGGGTCGAGAAATTACTGCATATGATACTCATCTTACAAACCAGTTTACTGCTAGATGTCCTGATTATTCCTGCAATATCTTTTCCTGTACGTGATCAACGACAATGCAGACAGCTTGAATTATTTTCGTTTATAAAACTCATTACATTAGATATAACGAACACCCTTTGAATAGGAAGATTCAATCCGTTTCTTGGAAGTAAGGTGATTTTGAGATTCGTTTACAACCAGTATCCTATTTTCGTGTTATCCTTTGTTAGATATTTATATATAAATTGGAAACAAAATGGATAAGAACTCCCTGTAAAATAATCATGAAACATAAATTATGATAAACAATCATAAACATGCGTGTGTCAAGTTTGTTGACATATTTCCTTACAGCAAAAATGATGGGTTATCATCCACTTTTAATAATTACATACCAATGGTAATTTAAACTAGCTGATATCACGTTTCAAACAGCCACATCAATCAACAATGGAAAAGCATTCGGAGCGATCACCCTTTGCTCCTTTGAGTCACTGAGAGAAATAATGAAAACTTGATATTGATTATAACAATGTTATGTTTTAGTATACCATACCAAGAGAGTAGGCGTGAACTATTTGTTAAAACTCTGACTACCATTTTGTCACAAATGGAATACAGTATCACTGGTTAGCCGATTTATTTGCCTGGTGTATAATTTGGCCTATTTTGTCAATTTCCAAAGATTCACAAAAATGGCTAAATTTAAGCATATCACTTTTCATATACATTGTATATATGAACGAATACGAATTCACCAAAATATTTACCCACCACAATCAATAGCATACTTAGTATACTGCAATAAACCAGATTTGTGTCCAGTAGAAAAATGGGTTACATAGTAAATATAGACAGTGAATCTTATAGACCTCTTTCCTAATACATGTATTATATTTGCCTCTGTGTCCATGATACAATTAAAGGCCTCTGCTGGTGGACTGTTAGTCCCCGAGAGTCTCTACAGCCCAGTAGCTTAGTACTTCGTTACTAGCTTGAAAATACGGATGTATATTTAATTGCTGTTATAAAATTTAGAAATTCATTTCAAAATTAAGGATTATCTCCCTCGTGCATAGCTCTTATCCTTGGACGAATTTGGCTACACTTTTTTGGCACGCTGTTTTAGGCTATATTTAGCTCCAAAACTTCATAGTTATTTTGGATTTCAAACATTTCGGTTGAGCATCACTGAAGAGACATTATTTGTCGAAATGCGCATCTGGTGCATCAAAATTGTTAACGTATACGTTTTACATGGAAATTACGTTAAGGAATTAACAGATCTACATTTTCAGTACCGCTGTTTAACAAAACACATATACAAAATATCCCTGATGGCATGCACACATTTTAACATTTTGTCTTTTATCGTATCCCAAAATACATTTTTAGAATTATTGTTCACTACATGTAAATGTGATAATATTTGCTGAATATTGAGGACAATCCCATTTTATCAGAAAAATGTCGATTCAACAAGCCGTAGTTTCCTGATGTTGACTGTACGATGTATTTCCTGGATTTGATGAATCTAAATAGAATCTGTATTTGTTTGGATTTAATGGCTTATAAAGCTGTTGGAATTTTACCTCTGCTCTTTGCGTATTCATCTTCCATTACCAAAAGTAGAACTGTCTGCATTCGAAACAGGTAAAATTCAGATCGAATATTGTTTTTTCTGTTAATGTATTCTTCATTTTAACATGTTTACATTTAAAGGCATTTAGAGCGTAGAACGAGGAAATAAATTTGATGTAACAATTCACTCTGTTTATGACTAACAATGTTTTTATAGTAACATACCGGTAAATAGAACAGTCTCATATTTACAGATTAATTGTTGAAAATAATTGTTTTGCCTGTTTCGTTATAGTGAAATGCTGCCTGTCGAGTAAATTATACACACAGGTTTAAAACCATTGGTCTGCTTCTGGGTTTAAACATTCTAGCATAATTTATGTATATGACGTTGACAAGCCTCAACACAGGGTAAAATTGAATTTCTCAGTCATCGAATCACTCAACTCTTTCTTCCTTGAAAATATCTACTTGAGCAAACGTTCGTGATCATATACATTCAGATAACTCTATGGGTTATTTTTTTCACGGCGCATATAGCCCAGTAGTTAGGGATCAGGTCTTGGCTTCGGTTTCCATCTGTACATGTATGTTGGTCGCGTGAAATTTACGACGTGAATAGTGAAATTGTTCATTCGCCAAACACTGCTACAACTCTGAGCACTATGTTTTTCAAGGTTCAAATGCCTGGTACTTCATCTTCAACTGGTGACGTATTTATAGATGATATTTTAAAACAGAATCAAAACAAAACAAAAAAAGATTTATTTTCTGTAATTCCCATGTGATGTATATTCAGGACCGACGCAGGATCCAGTGCATGCTGCGACAACTACGAGAAAGACGAAAATGGAGAATGCAATTGTAAGATTGATACACTTGAAATTTACCATGGGACAAAGCTACACATTTTTTAAATGAATTTCATTTGACAAGTTATAGTATATACGCTATGCGATTATGAGCAGTCGATGAAATGATTACTTGATTGATACAAAATTTAAAATAATGTTCGTAAGATTAATTCAAATAAATAAATAGAATCTCTATCTGTCTATTATAAATACCGTATCATAAATAGCCATTCTAAAACATGTAATATTGAACATTTTAGATATTGATTGTCTGTTCCTGTACGAATTAAGCAGCATAATTTCAGGAAGCATATTACCCCCAAGAATTATGTAGACTAAAACACCGTATGTGTCTCTTATACAGTTCTGTACTTCAGCACATAATTGACATTTCCTGTTCTTTTTAAATTGTGAAATTCAATAAAATAAGACGTTTTATTTATCATCTGAACATCTTAGCTCATAATCACGTCATAATTTACTACAACATCCGGTGATTAAAAAAAGATAATGATAGAAAATAAAGAAAACAGAAGCCCCATAAAATCATTGCTACTTCATTTAAGACGGGTCATCATGGACTATACACCGAGGCCCTAGCATAGACCCGCTACTAACATTGTGTCAACAGAAAATAGCTTGATTTACTTCCCAGTAACACTTCACTTTACTTACTATTTTTTATCATAAAAATAGCCAGGGAATCTGGTTTGACACTATAGAAAAACAAATTAATCATTGAAAACAGAAGAAAATAAGATAAAACCCTATGAATTCATTATTACAACTTACAATCATAAGCATTTTGTCATCAGAAAATAAAGAATACAGTAATTATCACCCATCTCTTCTCTGGAAGCTTGATTTATTTCCCAGTAATACTTGACTATATCTGCAGCTTGCGTACCTGGATATTTTGGAGACTTCTGTAAAACACCTTGTCCTCTTGGTTCATTTGGAAAGGACTGTGGAGGACTGTGTTCTCTTACGTGTGTCCTAGAAGATTGTGACCATGTTAAAGGTTGTCTGCCTACAAATACTGCCTCAGTCACAGCTTCAGGTATCCATTCTGTTCAGATTATAAAATAGCTAATATTAACGTTTTTCAAGTTTTTATTTTTCCCAATTGCTGTTAAAATAGCATAGATGAGATGTATCACTGTTCATTATTTTCACCTTTCATGACATACAAAACAGATATTCAAGAGCAATATTCATGAATGAACAAGTAATTCATATAAATAAACATGTATATCTCAATCTTAATAAATAACTACAAGAAAAGACTATATGCATTTACTCCCTCGGCATTTACTTTTATCTATTTACACAATTTCATAAGTAGTTGTTTCATTTTTGGTTGCAAATATATTTTGGAATCTGCTGACAGTAGGTCTAGGTATGAAACATTTCTGTCATATACTATCGCCTGATATTTAAAACAGGACAAATAAGAAATACATCGCATCTCCAATATCAGAGCTGGGAATGCTATATTTTTTATTTCGATCTATATCAAACCACCTTCAATACTGTAGATTACTTATTTTACGCGAGTACTTAATATTGCGAAATAACTTGTAGAAGTCAAATCGCGACAACACATATTCGCGAATACACTGTTGATCACGTGTCTGTGTGTGTCGGGAATCCACTGTTGATCAAGTGTCTGTGTGTGTCGGGAATACACTGTTGATCAAGTGTCTGTGTGTGTCGGGAATGCACTGTTGATCAAGTGTCTGTGTGTGTCGCGAATACACTGTTGATCAAGTGTCTGTGTGTGTCGCGAATACACTGTTGATCAAGTGTCTGTGTGTGTCTCGAATACACTGTTGATCAAGTGTCTGTGTGTGTCGCGAATATACTGTTGATCAAGTGTCTGTGTGTGTCGCGAATACACTGTTGATCAAGTGTCTGTGTGTGTCGCGAATACACTGTTGTTCAAGTGTCTGTGTGTGTCGCGAATACACTGTTGATCAAGTGTCTGTGTGTGTCGCGAATACACTGTTGATCAAGTGTCTGTGTGTGTCGCGAATACACTGTTGATCAAGTGTCTGTGTGTGTCGCGAATACACTGTTGATCAAGTGTCTGTGTGTGTCGCGAATACACTGTTGATCAAGTGTCTGTGTGTGTCGCGAATACACTGTTGATCAAGTGTCTGTGTGTGTCGCGAATACACTGTTGATCAAGTGTCTGTGCGTGTATTTTAGCAAGAGAAAAATAAACGCGAGTAATTTTGATTAGCGAGTGATACTTCTCGTGAAATTATGCGACAAGAAATTCCTCTCAAATATTTATGGAATTTATAGTATTAAAGTGCATGTATCATGAAGTTATCATCGGCATAACATACAGTATAGTTGTATTATTATGTATTTATCAATGGCATAAAATACCTAGTGTAAAATAATTTTGTCATTGACATAAGATAGCTAGTGTCAAAATAATGTATCATTATGGGTTTATTATCGACATGACATAGCTAGTGTCAAAATAATCTATCTTCATGGATTTATGATCGGTATAGCATAGCTAGTGTCAAAATAAAGTATTATCATGATTTCTATTGGCATACATATAGTACAGCTAAAGTCAAAGCATTATCATGAATAAACTAAACTCATAACATAGTCAGTAACAAAGCAACATGGATTTGCTATACTCGCAACGATACATAGCTTGTGTCAATGGATTATTGCATCATTTTATTGTAATATTGATATATTTTTGTCATGAAATAGCTAGTCTCAGAGTATCTCCATGAATTCATTACAGTCATGTCATATCTATACTTCAAATTGTCATTGTGAACGTAGTATCGTCATGACATAGATTGTGTCACAGTATCATGGAATCATTATCGACATATATATGCAACATAGCTAGTGTTAAAGTGTCGTAATTCACTATCATTATAGCATCTCAATGAATTTACATGTAAATATTATCTAACAGCATACACCGTAGCTAATGCCAACGAATTACACGTACCATGAATCTAAAGTATCAAAAATTGAATGTATCTGTTCCTACCGGTTTGTATACAAAGTATACCAATATAATCTATTGCAAAAAAGTTAAACGTCATATATATAGTGGGTGTTTAGGTACTCGCGTACATTCACATAAAACAGTCGACTGATTCAAGTTATTAAGGTACTAAAATTATGAACATTAATTCATATTTTATTTGTAGATGCATCAGTTTTTACAACAGTTCCACAGCATCAGATTTTGAATATCTCAACATCACCGATATATTTAACATCTATTTCATCCACCACCAATTTAACCAATCACTATACAGTGTTACCTTCAACAAAACCGTCTATAGCCGTTAGTAATCCTGAAAACGGACAGTTCAATTCCAATTATTTGATTGTTGGTGTGGGAGCGTTTATATCCGTTCTTCTACTTGTTATGATCATACAGAAGTGTTTGAAATCAAAATCTGCACAGCGAAACATTTCCAAAAGAAAAGTAGATTACAATGCACCCGTTGTTAAATCACGTGACACCGACAAAAAGAAATATGGCGGACTTTATCACTACGGAAACAAAGACCACTTTTATCAACAAATGGAGTCTGATTACCAGGAAATCGATCAATGTCTTGAAATGGCAAATATGACTCCAGGAGGACGAAAACCACCTGGTACAGAAGAATCCAGTTTGTCATCTGAACCCAACGACTCTTATTTATCACCAATAGCCGGAAGTGACACGTATGTTGAGCCAGTGACACAAGAAGCGTATATCGAACCACAGAACTTACAACCGTACTTAGATTCTCATAAAATACCTATGGGAAGAGCAAATAGCGGTAATGAACGATTTCATTCTTACATAGAAGTGGTAGAATTAGGTGAAATGAACCCAACAGAAACTATAAGCCATACAAATCCTGATAACGCGCCTCGACTCTCATCGTCATATGATGATGTCATGTGGGAGTGTCCGGCCGTTTGTCATGAAATGGATGATGGAAAAGACAACTGTTATCTTGATGCTGTCTTCTCGTGATACTTTGATCAGCTGATTACGCGAACATGTTTCGAGTTATCGCTAATAAATGGATGCCAAATATGCTCAAGGATGTATTCATTTTGCTGTATTTTATTTTCATTTTCATGAAATGATTTCAGAATGTTTACATATCTAATGTTGTGCCTTTAACATCCCAACAAATTGTAATGGTGGCTATTTATCTAATGACTGTAAATGTAAAGAACATGCGTGCAGATAAACATAATAATTCTATTCTAACGGCTGGGAATTCCGACAGAAATAAATGAGAATGTTAATATGAGATGTAAAGTTCATTTTTAACTCACATGAACTGAAACCTCGTGAGCATTTTTTTTATTATCACTGCCAACATGACTCTGGTGAGCTGTGTGGCCCATGTGGCTCTTGTTGAAAAACTATAGCGCCTCACGCTGATATGCAATGAAATGCTTTCCCTTGGTTTAAACGGGTTATGCAAAGTTTCTGCAATGTGTGTGACTATTTATGTCCTGTTAAACAAACAAAACGTCGACACTTTCATAGCTATATTTAGATTTTTCTGCATTTTGAAAAAAAATCATAAGTATTTCTAAGTACGTAGATTTAAAAAGATAGATACTATTGACCTGTAAGTTAAAAGTAACAGCTGAAAATCATCTGGCCTTGACTTCATGTTTGGTTGGTTGGCTCTTTTACTCATATTGATACGTCACCATTTATAGGTGAAGTACTACAAATTTAGACAAATGATCAGCGCTTTTGACCGCATATTTAGCAGCAGGGTTTCTTTATTGTGTCAAAGCCTTCTGTTACCTTCATCTTCAAGGTCATATTCGAAAGAATCGCGATTCTCACTTCTACATACCGAGCGCTCGGTGACGGAGCAATCATTACTTACACTGACTGTTTAGATCTTAGGTTTGACACGGCCGTAGCCTGAACGGGGCTCGAACTAACGAAGCGAACCCTGTTCCACTGGGCTTAATCGACCAGTTCCATATTTGGTAATGATTTCCATATTTGAACAACGGCAAAGGAAAAGTTATTCAAGAAGGAAAACTCTAAATTGATATAATCCATTAAATAAAACTGGTACATGCAAGCTTTATCTTGCATTCGTAATTCAGATAAAAGGTAGAAATAAACCAGAATACTTATAACATATTTGCAACAATTATAAAGATACAACGTAAGAGGTGGCGAGTTCGTTGGAAGGTGGATATTTATACGCGGAGAGTTTGAAAAATACAACTACCAATTCACAACTTCCCTCCACCACTACCACCCCACGAAATAATTCATTACAACTATTCTTGGGATTCTCCCAAATTATATGAAATGTTACAAATGCTAAATTCATTGGACCTTTAAGACTTTTTTCCCAGTGGAATTTAGTGTATATGATTTTATGATTATGTTTTGTTCCCGATTCTGTCATACCGTTAATACAGAGTTATGTATATATGTCAAAATCCTTTTATTTCTGTTAATTTACCTGGAAATATAAAAACAAAACAGGATTATTTTGTGAAAAACCCCTTAAGCGCACACTATTGTATCATTGTAAAGTGTTTACACCCACCCAACCCCCCACCCCCACTAGAAAATATGTCAATCCGATATTCATTACTCCGCCATTTCATACTTTCTGGATCTATTCCTGTTTACATTTTTTTCTTTGAAGGGGGGGGGGGGGTGTTCTAAAGACAATGTTTTCTTCTAATTCAAATCAAGGACATAAAATCGGATAAAATTATTTAAGTAGACTTTAACAATAGCTTAGAAAAGAAAGCTATATTTCTATCATTCATAGAAACAAATCTACAGCAATATACCTGTATAGATAGCTATGTCTGATTGTCAGATAGGGATGTTCGTCTTTTTGACATTCTTTTTATCGTCCATCTCACTTTTATATCATGTCTCATACAAATTATATCATATAAGGTACTAACTTTAAAAAAGATGATGAATTATAATGACAAAATCCCATTGGAAAAATATATTATAATATGTACAGTAAAACCACGACAAAATAGAGCATTATAGGCCGGCTTCGGATGAACTGTTATTTTTGGAGAGTTCGCCGTTTTATGTTGGTGTACTACAAGCTACTAGTGTAATTTTTCAAAATTGTATGCATAATTTCTTTAACAATAATGTACATGCACCATTAAAAAACTGAACTATGCTGTGAAGGTGTAGGGAGAAGGAAAATGGTCATATGTCAGAAGAATTACGTTAATGTATAATGTTTCTCAAATTGTTGTATTTTTTAAAGCAAAACCACTTGACTGATCCAGAACACAACTTAGCGGTACAACACTTTCCGTTACATCTCGCGTGTTGAAAATACTGATAGGGACATTGATTTCCTGATATTATCACCATATATTAACTTCCTTAAAACGTTTGCCTTATTTTCTCTTCTCACCAAAATTCAGGAAGTTTCACTTGATCTACTCCCAATTTAACAAACCGTGGGTTTAATATGAAAACCTTGTCATGCTGTTCGAGAGGTGATGACTCTTTTTTCTTCCTGGAGCAAATTCAAATGTGCAAAGGATAGCAATGCATTCTTTCAGATAAGTAGTGCACTGCAGCTAATTAAATGTTCGAGGGCTGGTGATTTTAGCTATATTAACCTCCACGCGAAATAGTTCATATAAATCGTTATGGATTCGCCCAACGTGAAGGATTCTCCAGTGTCCAAGAAGCGTGCTTACCCTACCCTTAATTTTCTATTGTTTATAACATCTATGCAATTCATCGTCCGTTATTTTCTCTTTTTTTCCTCTCACACATCTTCAACATTCGGTAAATGTATAAACATAACAGCTTTAGATCACAATAATTGATCAACGAATGAAAGTAGACTCCCTTTCATTTTATTCAATTTAATGCTGGGTATGTCTATTGTTTGCAAACCTTTCAAGACATTTCAAGATGTTTGATAGTGTCTGCTTCATTTACAGGAGCTCGATTTTGATACTATTCAACATAGCCACATCGTTAAAAGAAACGTTCGTCACGCAACAAAAGGGAAATTCTAGCCTTTGAATGATACCTTCAATTTTGCAACAACAACAAAATTGTCTCCTCTTAAAAAAAAGAAAAAAAAAAGAAAGAATTAAATGTTGATACCAGCAAGCTAGCCCAGTAGACTTCTCTCATTATTTCCATTGTCTCCTGTCATTTGTAACTAAATCAATTTTGCACATGCATGTAATTTCATTACTATAGGCGCACTTTATATTTAATCAAGAGTATCAACAACGGTACATGATACACCCGTCAACAGATAACATTTGGTCCTTTTCTGACACCAAAATTTGTAGAACTTGGCTTCAGGTAGTATCAGCAATCATCGGAGTGTGACGTAATCCCCTTGCATCATAAAAACAGACAACTCATATAATGTCTATCTAAAATTTTCACATGCCTTAAGGTATATATGTACCAAGTTTGATGGTCCTAATCCCAACGGTTCAGTCTGTTTCCTGCTATTAAAACCGTGGCCTTGAGAAACAATAGACATCATCCCCTTGGCATAAAGTATATGTGTACCAAGTTTGACGGTCCTAGCCCCACAGTTCGGTCTGTATACTGCCTACAAGTTTTACCTTTCAACTGATATAGTGACTTTGACTTTTGACCTTGAAAAACAATAAGCATATTCCCCTCATCATTGTGATCAAATGTACCAAGTTGCAATATCCTGAGGCTTATGGTGGGTCTGTATCATACCTACAAAGTTCTCTACTAAGTGATAATGTGACCTTGATATTTGACGTTGATAAACAACAGGCATCTTCCTTTCATCATGTTGATCAAATGTACCATATTGCAATATCCTTGATCTTACGGTTCGGTCTGCAATATGCCTAAAGATTTTATTACTAATTGATACTACGACCTTGACCTTTGATCGTGAAAAATAATAGACAACGTCCTCTACTCAAGATGATCAAACGTACCAAATTGTAAAATCCTAGAGCTTATAGTTCGGTCTGTATCCTGGCCACAAGGTCCGAACAGACGGACGGACGACGCCATACCATGATACATCCCTTCAATGATGGACGTATGAAAGACACCACACCATACACTAAGTGATGTTCTCTAGTTTTTCTTCTTTTTATTTGTAAACACAAGATACGGTATAACAAACACAATGCCAATCATCATTATATTGAATTTGACGAATCCGATCACGTAGAATACTGGGGATGTTGACGGAATCTTGAAGTTTTCTACAACCATTGTCAATGTAAGAGACAGAGTTACATACACAACTTTCTGTCCCATTCCTATATCTACAGTGATTTTCATTTTGTCTAGTAGAGACATGCCTGCTCCAAAACCTGAACATAAGAAGAAACATCAATAAATCATTCAACATATACATGCATATGGCAAATTATTCTACATACGATATATTTATATAGTTGGTGTTAAAACCTGAAAAATATGAAATGTCAACAAATTCCTCAATATCTACTTCTATACCATGACATTAGATTATCTTACATACAGCATAGCTATATATTTGTTTTCGATTAACCGGCCAATACTTGCTAAATCCACGTAAAAACTATTTAGTAGAACAGCAAGAGGCCAACGTGTCTTAGCGGTCACCCAGTACTAGGTAAAAAGTATCACTACTCCCAAAGGCTATTGATTCTAGAAAAAATCCTGTTCTACAAACTTCAATGCCCTCAAAAGTGCATACACTGATGAAAAGCTTTATATGTTATAATAGGTATATTAACATTAAAAGATATGACTAAATGTGGACCTTTCCTAGAGTCAAAGCCCTGGGTTGTAAATCTTTTGAACATCCTTTTCTGCTATTCCTAAGTATGCATTTATTTATACAGTATCAGAAGACTTACACATGAATACTATTTACTAGGTTTGGCCTCACCCCTCTTGTGGACCCAATATCAGCTTTTCTGACTCAGTGGTTATTCATCAGAAGATTTTAACTATATATTTGTATGTAAAACTTTGATCCCCCCCCCCCTTGTGGCCCCATCCTACCCCCGGGGGCCATGATTTGAGCAAACTTGAATCTGCAATATGTCAGGAAGCTTTCAGGTAAATTTCAACTCTTCTGGCCCAGTGGTTCTTGAGAAGATTTTTAAATGACTCCATCCTATTTTTGCATATTTGTGATTATCTCCCCTTTGAAAGGGACATGGGCCTTCATTTGAACAACTTGAAAGCCCTTCACCCAAGGATGCTTTTGGCCAAGTGTGGTTGAAATTGGCCCAGTAGTTCTGAAGAAGAAGATAAAATTGTGAAAAGTTTACAACGACAACGACAACCGACAAATTTTGATCAGAAAAGCTCACTTAAACCTTTGGTTCAGGTGAGCTAATAATAGTTAATAGCTAATAATAGTTATCAAAAAAAGTTAAAAATTTATATTTTTCACACATTCAATAACTCACCATTTTGGCCCCACCCTGATACTAATCTCCTACCCATGGTTTCATCAAATTCAAAATTTTAGTAAAGAACTAACAGCTCTTTCTAAATATCAATTTAGTTTCAATAGCACTAAAAACATGTTATTTAATTGTTTTACACATAAACACTATATACCAATTCGGCCCCAGGCTGGGGCCAGAACCCCTACCCCGGGGTTCAGGAAATTTACATTTTTGGTTGAGGCTTCTTGCTCACCATTACTTTATACTGAGTCTCATTTTCCCTGCTAGATGCCCAGGAGTAAAGAGGAAAATATTTAAAGGAATACATCAATTTTACAGTTTACCCCAAAATTAAGGCCTCTTAGGGTGGGGGAGGGGTGAAATTTATAATTCACCAGACTTCTGAGGCTGTAACCCTCTGTTCTGTAATTTATGGATCCGAAACTAATTGCACATGGTATCTAATCATTTCGGATATGTACTTTTATTTATATGTGGTAACGTTCAAAGGGGCCTAAGATACCATTGTTAATTATTATGATTAAGAGTTTGGTTATACAATCTGTTTCGTTTCGGTATGTTTCGTTTCATTTCGGTGGGTTTAGTTTCGTTCTGGTGGATTTTGTTTCGATTTCGTTTCGCACTTTAAAGGTACCCGTTCTTGAGAAAATTTTTGAAGGCTGTCCCTATATATTCCCATGTAAAACTTTGGTTCCCTACAATGGCCAACCCTAACACCGGGGAACATGATTTTAACAAACTCGAATCTACAATATATCAGAAAGCTGCTCTGTAAAGAATTTCTCTGACCAAGTAGTTCTTCAGAAGAAGATTGTTAAAGATTTTCCCTAAAATATATTTTCGCATATAAAACTATTGTGGCCCTTCCTACCCCTCGGGTCATGATTTTAACAAACTTGAATCTACATGTTGCCCTATTTTTGTATTTTCGTGAGTATCTCTCCTTTGAAGAGGGCATGACCCTTCATTTGAGCAAATGTAGATTTCCTTCACGCATGGATGTTTTTCCCAAGTTTTATTGAAATTGGCCAAGTTGTGTAGGGGAAAATGAAAATGTGAAAAGCTTACGAACGGACAGATGAAACGCAAAAGGTGATCAGAAAGCTCACACAAGCTTACAGCTCCGTTGAGCTAAAATATTGTACTACATAGTCATCTCAAAAGCAAAGTTGGGGATAACAGACATCGCACAGAGATAATATTACCAAGCATTCTTAATAATGTACATTACTAAAACCATGTTTTAAAAAATATCAAAGCTTACAATCAACGAAATAAGATATCAAGCTATTCACTGAAGTTATCCATTTCTTTAAGTAAACTGAATGCTGACATCCTATTGATATATGTGACATCATCCTAACAGATACTGCAATAACAGAAATATTTAGTCCTTTGATGGCTACATTTCTACAAACTTGAACTTCTATCAGAGATCATTACAACCTCTGACTTTATTTTTTACTAAGACACACAGTTTTAGTAGTGATTCATACCTAATAATGATGACACGTCTCTTGTGAAGGTGAAGAACGGAGTTGTATCTGGGTGAACCCACTCTGGATTAGCACACCATTTCTTGGCAAGAGTGAGGCTCCAAAGAGGATCCAAACTGAGAATGGATATTCCAAAATATGTGACACACACCCCAATCACCAACACAATGCACCATATCGCATAATGCTTGAAAGTGAGACCAGATGTGTATTCATGTTTGACAACCTCTGCTAATAATATCCCTGTAAGTACACATGAAAATATATCAAACGCTAGCGCATCGAATGTAAGTACATGTAAATTATATCTGTCTTCCCACAAATGTTGTAGATACTTAGTAAATACATTTCAAATGTTTATTCAAGCAGGCCATATTGTTTTCTAGGTACAATGTAAGGAATACCATTATATAGCACTTATTTCATTTTGTTTTCATTTTTGGTTTCTATTACCTCTTTAGCTAATGCAAATCTTTGTGGTTTGCATCAAATGTAAGTTTTAATTTTGACAAATCTAGTTAATTACTTTTATGCATATAGTTTTTAGTATCAATTGATGTGATTGACAATTTAAGATTGAATGGATGTTCCATGTGATACAGAACCAAAATTCCTAAACAGTTTGACATGTTCAGTTTAATAAGAGCTCTGTAAGGTGGGTTATATTCTCTCATACTGAATGTCTACAAACTACTAACCTAGTACTATTAAGTACTTACCACTCAGTGATTCTGCTATTGCATGTACATAGTACTATTAAATACCTACCCCTCTGTGATACTACTCCCTAGTACTATTTTAAAAGTACTTAGCACTCAATAGTCCAGACCTACAACTAACTAGTAATATTAACTGCCTACCAACTACATATGGTGAGCCTACAACTACATAGTACTATTAAATACCTATCAACTAGTGATTTGCCATTACCATGTACTATCATGTACTTGCCAGTCACTGATCCTAATAGTACTACATATACTTAGAACTATTAGGTACCTACATGTACCACTGAGTGATCCTACCATTTGCTACAAGCTATTAACTTAGCACCATTATGTTCTTTAACTTAGCACTCAGTGATCCTACAACTACCTAGTACTATTAAGTACCTACCACTCAGTGATCCTACAACTACCTAGCACTATTAAATACCTACCAACTAGTGATCCTACAACTACCTAGTACTATTGAATACCTACCACTCAGTGATCCTACAACTACCCAGTACTATTAAATACCTACCAACTAGTGATCCTACAACTACCTAGTACTATTGAATACCTACCACTCAGTGATCCTACAACTACCTAGTACTGTTAAATACCTACCACTCAGTGATCCTACAATTACCCAGTACTATTAAATATCTACCACTCAGTGATCGTAAAACTACCTAGTACTATTGAATACCTACCACTCAGTGATCCTACAACTACCTAGTACTATTGAATACCTACCACTCAGTGATCGTACAACTACATTTGTACCCAGTACTATTAAATACCTACCACTCAGTGATCCTACAACTACCTAGTACTATTGAATACCTACCACTCAGTGATCCTACAACTACCTAGTACTATGGAATACCTACCACTCAGTGATCGTACAACTACATTTGTACCCAGTACTATTAAATACCTACCACTCAGTGATCCTACAACTACCTAGTACTATTGAATACCTACCACTCAGTGATCCTACAACTACCTAGTACTGTTAAATACCTACCACTCAGTGATCCTACAATTACCCAGTACTATTAAATATCTACCACTCAGTGATCGTAAAACTACCTAGTACTATTGAATACCTACCACTCAGTGATCCTACAACTACCTAGTACTATTAAGTACCTACTAACCAGTGATCCTACAACTACCTAGTACTATTGAATACCTACCACTCAGTGATCCTAACAGTGGCTACAACCTGTTAACCTGCCAAACGATGATGTACTTACCAGTCAGCGATCCTGCTACTACCTGGTGTGGAAAATGTGTTGCTATGAATAGCCTGGATACATTCACAGCTACAAGTACCACTGTAAAAGATACCCAGACTAACACACGCTCTACAGCTCTGCAATAGAAGTTACATAGTATTAAAAAACGCAGTATTAAGTCTTCCCCGGAAGACATGTGTCGCCTGCTAGTTCATTCTATATGTAATATATCACGTATAATGTTGAAAAAGTAAATTATTGAAATGGTTTTTGTCACTAAACAGGAAGTTGATAAGCAACAGATTCGAAAATGTCTTACACAATACAGTTGGCCACACTGATGCTCTGTGCCAAATATCAGGGAGTTGCCCCATGTGGTTCTTGAGAAAACTGTGACAGAAATTTTTTTGCTGTAAAAAAATTCTAAGTCCCGGCAAACAGGAAGTTGATAAGCGACAGATTCGAAAATGTCTTACACAATACAGTTGGCCACACTGATGCTCTGTGCCAAATATCAGGGAGTTGCCCCATGTGGTTCTTGAGAAAACTGTGACAGAAATTTTTTGTGACGACGACGACGCCAGACGACGATGCAGGACGACGCAAGACGATGGATAGTGATCCCTATATGTCGCCACTGCGTAATGCAGGCGACACAATAACATACATGAACAATTTCAAAAAAAAATCGTGAATTTGATTGGATTCCAAATGATGGACTGAAGTACTTTGCCTGTTGAATTCCATGTTGCATGAAAGATGTTCCAATGGAATACAGCACAGCTGAAGTGACCATAGCATGTCCTGAAGGACTACCTGAAGGTACAATGGTATAATGTAAATATCCCTTATTGTGAGTACTGAAGGACTACCTGATGGTACAATAGTATATGTGTAAATACCCCTTATTGTGAGTACTAAAGGACTACCTGATGGTACAATTGTATATACAGTGTAAATATCCTTTATTGCGAGTACTGAAGGACTACCTGATGGTACAATAGTATATACAGTGTAAATACCCCTTATTGTGAGTACTGAAGGACTACCTGATGTTACAATAGTATATACAGTGTAAATATCCCTTATTGTGAGTACTGAAGGACTACCTGATGGTACAATAGTATATACAGTGTAAATATCCTTTATTCTGAGTACTGAAGGACTACCTGATGGTACAATAGTATATACAGTGTAAATATCCCTTATTCTGAGTACTGAAGGACTACCTGATGGTACATTAGTATACAGTGTAAATAACCCTTCTTGTGAGTACTGAAGGACTACCTGATGGTACAATAGTATGTACAGTGTAAATATCCCTTATTGTGAGTACTGAAGGACTACCTGATGGTACAATAGTATATACAGTGTAAATAACCCTTCTTGTGAGTTCTGAAGGACTACCTGATGGTACAATAGTATATACAGTGTAAATATCCCTTATTGTGAGTACTAAAGGACTACCTGATGGTACAATAGTGTACAGTGTAAATATCCTTTATTGTGAGTACTGAAGGACTACCTGATGGTACAATAGTATGTACGGTGTAAATATCCCTTATTGTGAGTACTGAAGGACTACCTGATGGTACAATAGTATATACAGTGTTAATATCCCTTATTGTGAGTACTGAAGGACTACCTGATGGTACAATAGTGTACAGTGTAAATATCCTTTATTGTGAGTACTGAAGGACTACCTGATGGTACAATAGTATATACAGAGTAAATATTTCTTATTGTGAGTGCTGAAGGACTACCTGATGGTACAATAGTATATACAGTGTAAATAACCCTTATTGTGAGTACTAAAGGACTACCTGATGGTACAATAGTATATACAGTGTAAATATACTTTATTGTGAGTACTGAAGGACTACCCGATGGTACAATAGTATATACAGAGTAAATATTCCTTATTGTGAGTACTGAAGGACTACCTGATGGTACAATAGTATATACAGTGTAAATAACCCTTATTGTGAGTACTGAAGGACTACCTGATGGTACAATAGTATATACAGTGTAAATATACTTTATTGTGAGTACTGAAGGACTACCTGATGGTACAATAGTATACAGTGTAAATACCTCTTATTGTGAGTACTTAAGGACTATCTGATGGTACAATAGTATATACAGTGTAAATATCCCTTACTTTGATTACTGAAGGACTACCTGATGGTACAATAGTATACAGTCTAAATACCCTTATTGTGAGTACTGAAGGACTACCTGATAATACAATAGTATATACAGTGTAATTATCTTTTATTGTGAGTCATTATGGACCAGTGGTCACTATCGGTCATAGAAACCTAGTGGATACAACACTCACTTCACATCTGGGTTTTTTACCATGTTTACATGCAAGTTTGATTCCCAATCCTAATGCTGCTTCATATTAAAGAAGTTTAGAAATAAGTAAATTAAAACTCTTGTATAGGCCTTTCCGAAAACGTGAGTTATCTCTCTTTGTATTCTTACATTTAGTGTGAATATGACAACTTCCGGGTAGTAACACACTCGGGCTGCGCATATATTATAAGAGTTATATTAGTATGGGTGTTGTTCAAAATCGTAAACAGTTGAAATCATTTGTACGCGAGAGTAAGAAAATGTTAATGGAAACAAAAACGAATTTCTTGATCGAGTCGGCTGTGATTTTTCGGGGGTGGGGTGTTAAAAACTGAATTGGAAATCACGCAGACATTCATTTGTTTACATGTGTCTCCAATAACGACTGACATAATTATTTTGTATGAAATCAGAACAGAACTTCTGATTCTCAAGAGATGATGGTATCTCATCAACTCAAAGCTCGAGTTTTTACGAGGATCGACACGTGCAAAGATCTTGCATAACATGCCCCCCCCCCCCCCCTCTCTCCAAAAAAAAAATCAATTAAATTAGGAAATCAACGCTCTCATTGTTTTATCAGCGCTAAAATTATTCCACCACTACCAATCGATTCTTTCAAAAATAAACCAGATCGCAATGTTTGGGTAACTTTCTCCAAAGTACCTGGACGTGTTCATTCTGTGTGCAAATCATTTGTACACTGCAGCATGAGGCTGAAATTGTTTTAAAATATCAACCGATATGTTTAAAATGCAGAAAAATAGGTAATGAAATAAAAAAAATTAATTAATTTTATTCAATATTGCTCGATTGATATAAATTATTTTTCATAGACCTGTGTGATCCGGGGGGGAGGGGGGGGGGGTATATTCTCAAATGTACTTTCTGGGGGAAGGTAAGTTTAACCCCCAATAGAATGCTTTTGATGTCTCTGTATCTTCCCTCTTTTATTCGTTTTAGCCCCCTTGAAATGTAAGTGATTATATATAGGCACGTATCGTGTCATAACAGAAATAGCAATGACAGATTTAGATCCCCCTTTTCGCCACAAATTTACAAAATAATTTGAGTAAAACTCCAAATATTTTACCCCAAATGGCTGTATTTACAGGTACACACTCTTGCTGACTATAAATTCAGGGCGTTCAATTATAAGTTATTTTATTTTCAAAACAATTGTATGTGTAAATGTCAGTTTAAAGATGGTTTGTGACGATGAATTTCTTTATGGTTATACTTGTATTTGAAACTGTATAAAATTTGTGAGTAGTCAGCTGGAAATCTGTCAGTGGACTCTCACTTACAAGTACAGGCTGGGATAAATTTTACTCGCCAATCAAAGACATGGACATTTTCAAAATCCAGAGGTGTCAGTCCGACAAACCTAGACGTTCATCGTGGCAGAACTGTTATCGCTGAATGTACTACATTGATATTGAACAAGTAACTTCTGATATTTTATTATAAATCTGACTATTGAAACACGGGCTAAAGATCCTGATGAAATGTATGCAATATATAATATATACTAATTTCAGTCATAAAACACGTGAAATCCTGGAAAGTGGGAGGGGGAAGGGTAGTTAGAATAATCTAACTGCGTCTCGTGACAGGCCCGCCGTAGGAAATTACATCACTTTAACGATAGAACATTCTATCGGGGAGGGAGGGGGGGTCCTCCTCTACTTACAACATTAATTTTCTACTATTTTTACATGCAAAGTTGGTTATTTTCATGTGTATGAAGTAAACTTATGCATTGGGATTTTTTATTAACGTTAACATATTTGTTGGCATGATTACTGTAAAATTATATAGCAATATCTTTGCGGTCTTCTGCACTGTTGATAATGACGCTTCTCGAATATACTACCCGGAAGTCTTAAACTACTGTTACGCAAGGGCACTACGTTCCGGATCAAGGAAAGATAACTCATGTTTTCGGATTGGCCTATAGGAAATGAAAATCATTGGTATTTCAGAAATCACCTGACAAATGGAGGTTTTATGCCACTGGATATGTTGGCATCATAAAGAACCCCATGGATAAGACAGTATGTACTATGCTTCGGTCAAAATTAACAAAAGAAATGTAGCTATCTGGGAAATTAGTGAGAGCTTGTTCTGCATATACTCAGTTTCTAAATCGAGGCAGGCTAATGACAAACAATTTAATATCATAGGGATTTCAACAGTCTCGTTTAAAGTCAGCATTTTACAAATTTGATGGTCGTTAAAATGATCAAGTTTGCCAATACAACCTGTCATTGGGTCAAATGCTGTCTGACGTGTTTCATACCGATTGTTGGGCCGTTCTTGGCGCACTGGTTCTGACTACGGATAACTCCGTTTACCTGATTATTATATAAGGATCAGGGTGGGTATGACTGGTCGACAGGGAATGCTTACTCCTCCATGGCACCTGATACCACCACTGGTTTAAACAGGGGTCCTTGTTTCCCCAACTCTCTATTTTGCATTCCTTATAAATTATGAGTTTTAAGATTGATTACTGTTTGTTATCTTTATCTTTTCATCAGAGTTATGGTGCGTTCCAATATTTTCCCAGAGAGTTACAGATCTCTAGTTTAGGTCAAAATTTGTTTTAATTCACAAAAAGCTAGTGACTAAAAACTCCTATAGGCAATGTAAAACAGCAAACAAACTAGCTGCATAACTGTAGCTCTCTGAAAAAATATTTTGACATAACAGAGAGCTACAGAGCCACCCCTTATAAAAACCTTCGATTTACGGCGCACAAAAAGCTGCGCACGGTTGAGGCCTTATATCGTTGTATTCTTGAGTTGCTGTCTCATAAATTTAATATCAAAAAATTCTTAACATACTTTCCTACTATAGTTGTGTCTAAACATACCTTCAAATATTCATTAAAGCCCCACACGACCTGAAAACTCCCAGCTTCAAATGATTTCGTTTGTTGACGTAGCCATGTTAGGTAGCCGGTCAATTCGAATCCTGGTTAATTTCCATACTTGCACAATAACGTCTAGATGTGAACTAATACCCCACAAATATTTTAGCTAAATATTTTAAATAATATATCATCCCAGTGCATTTAAATATATTCAAATAGCTAAACTCACGCCAATGCGGCTTTCATTAGTCTGGTGCGGTCTCCATCCCAGCCACACGAGTGTTAAGGACTTTAGTAGCATTTTCATGAATCAAGAGCTTATTTTACCTTTAGAAAAACTTTATTTTTTTAATTTCTATACATTATTCGTATTGATAATAAATGAAGAGCGAATACATAACATATAACGAATTTTATGAATATATACTAACAACAACAGGGTACGAACTGACCCGGCTACCTAACATGGCTACGTCAACAAACGAAATCATTTGAAGCTGAGAGTTTTCAGGTCGTGTGGGGCTTTAATGAATATTTGAAGGTATGTTTAGACACAACTATAGTAGGAAAGTAAGTTAAGAATTTTTTGATATTAAATTTATGAGACAGCAACTCAAGAATACAACGATATAAGGCCTCAACCGTGCGCAGCTTTTTGTGCGCCGTAAATCGAAGGTTTTTATAAGGGGTGGCTCTGTAGCTCTCTGTTATGTCAAAATATTTTTTCAGAGAGCTACAGTTCTGCAGCTACAAACAAACAAAACTTAATTTTTTGATTCATTCAAATAATGTGTTTTTTATGAATTATTAATACAACAAATTAATCATTACCTGGTCCTGTTTCACAGGTGAGACTGTATTGTTCCAGAGAAGGAATGTTTAGAACATTGTCGTGTAGTTTTACTTCATTAACCCACCAATATGGCCGCTGTCCATGCAGTATCCTTCAACAAAGTCATTCAATACACACATGGATACTCTAGGTAACTTGAATCAAATATACTAGCATGGACAGAAAACTATTAAAACAACAAAATGTGCAATTTTGTATTATAATTTTTCTCTTGAAGGAAACTAATTACTTCAAAAGTGCTGGTTTATGCTGGGTGTTAAGTACACGTTTTTTTTACGACCAAGATTACATGTGGGGGAAAAATATGTGGTAACTGATTATAAAATATATTACATGTATATCAAATGTTTATACCTATACACGTGGGGAAAATTTACACGTTTATTACATGTCCGTGCAGACCTGTGTACCCCGTCCAACTGATGTCAGTATTCTAGAACCAAGTTGACAGTATTTTGAGCACTTTGTCAGTATAAAAGTTGAATATAGCAAAAAATGCTACGCGGGTTGTTAAACCCTTTTTTATATGAATAAAATACAACTCCTTCTTGTCATATAAATAGCATGTTGCTGTATACTATTGCTTTTGTATTTTACATTTTGCAATGTGTAATTATCATGGTTTTCCATCATTCTTTAATTAAATCTGTCATATTTTATAAAATACCACAGCATTTTGATAAATGATTTTTTATAGAGTCCACGAGGTTATCTCCTTGTAGAAGGTTGCCGATTGTATTAATTTTGACCTTGCTCTTTGTTTAATAAATTTCGTTTAAATTATATTCCCTACATCCATACCATTTATCCCTTAATTTCAAAACAATTTGAACTTGATAAAATATGGAACGAAAATAAATACTCAATATTGAAGTAATGTTAGAAATATCCATGAAAACACCATGTGATCTTTCTTCGATTGTAGGAGGCATGGCCAAAGCACTCTGTATAAGTCCTTAAAATTAGGGCATATTTTTTTTTCTTGTTTTGAACCTCTGAATGGGTTTGGATGTTTCGTTTGCATTCTCGTCAATTTAACATTCGCCATCCATGCTTTTTTTAAAAGTTTGACATAAATCAGTATCAATGGTGCGCTTTAAACAATGGTAACTTTAATTGACTAAACTCGTTCCCTATTGACCACGCTTTTCTCCTCGGACTAATCAGCGGGAAACCAATTTAATTCAATTGACAAGGTCTTTTTCTATCATACCTATCGGCAAATTTCGGAAACTGAATTTTTCAAGATTCGTGGAAAATCGTAGATTCTAAACGTGAATCCATAGAGTGTATTTTGACTTTAAAATCCGTGGAAAATTCGGACAATTCGTACAAGTAAACAGCTCTGTCCGTGTAATCAGTGTAAATTTTCCCCATGCGTAAATAACCACTTAATTTACAGAATCAATTCACAGAAATTCCATTCATTGCGTGTATCTTATTCTTAAAGGGGAATGAACAGAATTTGATCTGAAAATTTTCAAATTTTATTTTTTCATTTTTATTGTTTACAATGCATAACTAAAGTATTTCTAATGGTCAACCAAAATTTGAATATCAGTTGTTGAGTTATAAGTGAGATACAGCACTCACAATTTTTTGTTATGTAAACAAGGCTTGTGCCATGTTTTTGTTTACATTAGACTGTTTAATAGAAAATAGCATGTTTAAAAAATGAGATGTGCCAAATGCTAGAAAATATTTAATTGTGTTAACAATTCATTTACAAATTGAAATAATCTGCTTTAAACGAAACTTTTACTAGTATATTTAACCTATGTAACCAAAAACATGGTACGAGCCTTGTTTACATAACACGGACTTGTGACCTCTGTATCTCCCATACACCTTAACTACTGACAGTCAAATTTTTAATGATCATTAGTGATACCTTAGTTAAGCATTCTAAACATTAATAATCTAAAGATAAAATTAGAAAATTTTCTGCTCAAAGTGTGTCCATGTTCCTTTAATTGAGGGGTGGCACATCATGTACATAATTTGCAAACTATACGATATTTGCCAAGCGGTTAATCTGTAGTGATAACTTTGTATGTACATGGTTACGTACCATTTCAAGACTCCATTCAGCCATTCAGACAGACAGGCAATCCACAAAACTCTTGTTCCGGTGGCCTGGTGTAAACAGTAAGCCAATGGGAAATAAATAAGGAAGGCATATCTAGGATCACCAACACGTGTCAGTATTTGCATCAGGTCCACATGGTGCTACAAAGGAAAGGAATCATAATTAAAGAACTTTATGATTTAATTTATACTTTCTGATTTCCTTTAATTTCTACAAGCATACTGTGAAGATCCGGGTTAGAAGAGACCCTCAGTACTCCAATAAAGGGCTGCACAATTTAGGCGTATGTTCAGTGCTTATGGCTTTTGAGCAGGGAGGGATCTTTATCGTACCACACCTGCTGTGACACAGGGCCTTGGTTTTTGCAGTTTTATCCAAAGGACCGCCCCATTTAGTCGCCGCTTATAACAAGCAAGGGGTACTTAGGACCTATTCTAACCCGAATCTCCATGGGATTGTTATTGAACAACAGTGTTTTAAACAAGACCATTCTGAATTTAAAATAAGATTTATTTGTGTAAACTTGATTTCTCTGTTGGTGTCAACACAACATAACAACACAAATCAATCATTACAAAAAATAGAGACATAATCATGGCTTCTCGCAATACAGATTAAAAAAAAAACAGTAGTAGTGATGGAAATAAATCATGACCTTTTGGCACTTGACATACAGAAAAATTCATGATATCAAATTTCTAAGTTAATAAAGTGCACCGCCACGGCACATGATACGCCCGTCACATATTGTTAACATGAACATATCACCATGAAGAGATAGGTATGCATGGAACCAAATGTCAACCTTCCTTTAAGAATCTTACCTACTTTATGGCCTCATGTGACATTGCTTCAAATATTGATAATGTAAGCTTAATGATTTTTAAAAGGATATAAAAACATTTTCCCAAATGGTTTCAATGAAATGATTAAAGTGCAAGATAGCCCTTTATCCAAGCAAACAACTTACAATAAATGGGAGTACTCAAAAAGGTTTATTTATTCAACATATCAAAAAATACATATATCAGTATCTGCCTTTGTCAAATCTTCAAGTATAAAAGTAAAATATGCATGGTGATGTCAATATAAATAAATATAGATTAAAAACGGTTATTTCAAATACTGGTGCATCTCCTATGGTGTAGTTATTAATTAGAAAAAAATAATACATCATATATTTCTCAACTGGTTGTGTTAGACTTGAGAAATGCACATCTGCAGCTTTGCTCATTGTATTTTAAGGAATGAAGAACAATGAACAGCGTAATAAAACATTAAACATTAGTCATTATGTTTATTCTTAGACTGTAAAACTGTCATCTTAGTGAGACATGACAATCTGCACCTTGTTGTTGAGATATAAAATAAAAATATATTTTACAATATCATATTAATTCTTAAACTTTATACCAAATTAACTTTCAAAGTAATGGCTACCACTTAGAACTGTTCTAAAATTTGACAGATCAATTAGAAGGCCAGATTCCTCTGCCCAATTCCGGATTGCAAGAGATATAGATAGCACCTCCTTGATCAGATTGCTGTAACAGAAATCTTCTAAACTCATTAATTAATCTGTAATTTGACAGAATGCAATTTTTCTGTTAGCAAAATGCCTCCTGAATTGCTTGATAATTACACCCATGGGACAAGGGAAATTTCTCTTGTTACTGACACAAAAGAAATAATTTGTTTGTTATATACTGCTGTATAGTACAGTGTATATAATGAAGAATGTGTAGTTTCTTGAATTAACATTTTTTAATATGGTTATTGCAATACTATTTCATCTGTTCAGATTTACACAAATGCCCAATCTGCAGCTTTGTTCATTGTATATCTTTTTTCTGAACAATGCCACAGCCATAACAAAACATCAAAATACTAATCATTAAAATAGGCCTTTATACATATTGCAACCATTTGTTGTCTTAGTGAGAAATGATACTCTGCATATAGGTTGCTGAGAAAAAAAATTAAAAATTATATAGTACAATGTCAAATTAATTTTGAAAATAAAGACTAACCACAACAAACAAATTCACTTTCACAAATAATTTCTGGTATATCTGCAATTAAGAGGCTAAGATCTCTCTGCCCAATTCCCTAGAGATAAAGATAACACCTGCTTGATCATGTTGATCAGAGATGCTCCACACAAAACTCATTAATTAGTCTTGTCAAAATGCCCTTTGCATGCTACTCCCATGGGACAAGTGGAATTTCTCATGTTATTGTTAGAAACAAAGGAAACATTACATAGGCTAAAAAGAAGCTGTACAGTATATCATTAAAAAAATATGTGTTTTCTTGATGTAACATTTTTGAATGAGGTTTTCTACAAAACTCTTATATGAGTAGGGATTGTACCAATTATAACATACTTTTTTCAAAAAATCACTTCAACTAAATGTCACAGTGACCTTAAAGTACAGTGCGACACACCTTCTACCTAAGATGCATAAGATGACCAAGTTTCATGATTCTAGATCAAATAGTTTTCAAGTTATGAGCCGGACAGGGTTTTACCATATTTGGCCATATCTTCTTAATTAAAAGTCACAGCGACCTGGTTTTAATGTGCGACACACCTTCTACCCAAGATGTATCAACTGACAAAGTTTGATTATTCTAGGCCTTATAGTATTTAAGTTATGAGCCGGACACGAAAAAGCTAACAGACGGACGGACAGACGGACGGACATGAAGGCCATAACATAATACGGCCCGTCTTAAGACGGGCGTATAAAAAGGACATATTAAGAGTAATGTTAATTTCTAAAATTTCACATAATGTTCAGTCTTGTCTTAAAATTTGAAATGGAACTAAAAAGGTGGGGATTATAAATCAAATCTTTAAATCATTGGCCAAAATACTGATTTTTTTTTTTAATTCGAGTAAATCCATTTTGACTGTTTTCAAAAACAATGTTCTGTTTGGAAAAAAATTATAAATTACAATATTTGAATTAGTTCCAAGTATGAAATGCTTGTATCATGAATTATAAGAGTTATAAAATGATGCAGATTTAGAACTTCTGTTTATTAATCAAACTTTCTTCCACAAAATATAGTCTTTGGTCAAATCCTTTCAAATATTGAAATGACACTTTTTTTTCACCTCGATAGGAATCAGTAATAAATTTGTAATCAATATGTTTGTTTATGAGTGTCCAGGTAGCGTAGTGGTTAAAGCACTCGCTTCTCCGAGAATATCACCGCTGCGAACCGAGTTCGATCGCCGTGATCAGCAGTGGTTGTATGTGAGATGGCATGGTGGTCACCCACTCGGACACGTGGGTTTCCTCCAGGTACTCTGGTTTCCTCCCACTCAAAGGCCCCCTAGCGCAAACATCCGTGCAAGTTGGTAAAATAGCTAGGATATAGCTAATGTTATTTGTTGATTTAATATGTATATTCAGCTATAAAAATTATTAATCATTATTGATATTGGCGCCAATGGGATCAGTATTGAACCAGTAAATACTTAGCTAGAGCATCCTGCACAGTTGTGCTAAAAAACTCAGGAGTTAACTTCCCTAAGTAACGGTAAGATCTCATGACAAGCACAAAACTTATTAAGTAGGGAAGAAATATAAAGTATGGGAAGACCCGAGCAAATTTTACCCTGAATGTGTGTTGAATTTGATGAATAATCTCCACCCCCCTCAGGTGGACGTAATCCATGATCCCGGGTTCTTGATTTCCCATGACATACAACGCTAGGAACTGTAAAACAACTAAAATTGGATCCTCAATCATCATCATTTTCTAGTATAGCAGTATATGACAGGCTTTCACAATTAATTTTACCAATAAGATTTCTAATATAACCTGATAACTTCTACCAGTTCTGGGCTGTGTGGGGGTATATATTGAAAGTGGATCGTACGACAATCTAAGAAGCTGACTTTTCAAAGAAATATCCAATTGTAACTGGTTACTTTATAGAGGGCGAAGCCGAAGGGCCATGAGAGCGGAGCTCTCCCTATAGGTAACACATATATACATGTTTAAAAGGAAAATATAGAAAACTGATGAAAAATTCAACCATAGCTATGGAACTTGAAAATTTTGGTCCCAATGACATTAATTCGAATACTAGCGCGTGGACATGTATTTCTCCATTTCGAATCTCGTCTACCCTAGTTCACGTGGTTCTGAGATGTTACATAAAATCCGTAAAAGCATGTAAATCTTTTTTTTTCTAAATCATATAAAATCACTCCTCAGTTAGCGTGAATTGTGCCATGTCTCCTTTGTTTGTGTATAAAAAATTTGCTAAACACAGACGCTGAATATGACGTCACAACACAGGGGCCTGTCACGAAATATTTGCATTCTTTTATATATATGACCCTTCCCTATATATAAAATTATTATTTTGTATATAGAGAAGGGTCATATATAAAAGAATGCAACTATTTCGTGACAGGCCCCTGTGGTCACAATGCACTGTTTACATCAGTTGCATAGAGTTTCCCGCGTTCAATAAATAGGCGGATCAAAAATCATTTTAAAATGTCTAAATTTAGATACTTTGACTGAGCTCTGCTCTCACACGTTAGGTGCTAATATTTCGGGATATTTTAAGTCCTCTTGTGGATCTAGATACTAATGCCAATATTGTTTGCTTCGCTCTCAAACACGGTCACGTCGTAAGACATATTAGTACTGATAAAATAAATTAGTAGAGGGCGAAGCCCTCTCACGGCCCGAAGGGCCGTGAGAGCGGAGCTCTCCCTATAGGTAACACATATATATACATGTTTAAAAGGAAAATATAGGAAAACAATGAAAAATTAAACCATACCTATGGAACTTGAAAATTTTGGTACTAATGACGTTGATTCGAATACTATCGCGTGGACATGTATTTCTCCATTTTGAATCTCGTCTACCCTAGTTCACGTCGTTCTGAGATGTTACATAAAATTCGTAAAAGCATGTAAATCTTATTTTCTTAATCATATATAATCACTCCACCATTAACGCCATGTTTGTTGTTGTGGT
This sequence comes from Ostrea edulis, assembly GCF_947568905.1. Lineage (NCBI taxonomy): Eukaryota > Metazoa > Mollusca > Bivalvia > Ostreida > Ostreidae > Ostrea > Ostrea edulis. Next base: position 77,412,155 of record NC_079166.1, on the reverse strand, counting down.
TCAAACGCTATGTTTGTAAATTTGCTAAAAAACGACGCTGAATATGACGTCACAATGTACTGTTTACATCAATTGCGTTATATTTCCCGCGTTCAATATATAGGCGGATCAAATATCCAAAATTAGGATGCTTTGATACAGCTCCGTCCTCGTGCTAACTTCGGGTTGTTTTGGTTCTGTTTTGGATATAGATACTAATGCCAAAATTTGTTTGCTTCGCCCTCAAACACGGTCACGCCGTAAAACATATTAATCTAATGCATATATAATGAGGGAAAACAATATCTTCAACCTCAGTTCCCACTCATGATCTCATCTGACATCGGTACACGAACGAAACATACCAGGAAATCATACATCTCACACTAATTAATGAACCAATATGGGCAGCGAATAAAATTCCGGATCATGATAGGCGGGTCCACAAACACTCCTTCTACAATTAATCTCTACACTTAATGATGTCATGTTCACTGTATGGTAATAAACAATAGTTAAACAATGTCCCTCTTCGCTATATTGTTTTTTTTCTTCTTGATCCCTTAAATTTAAATTTTCAGCACATAGTGTTTTTTTTTGGTAATAATATTCATCTATACGTACATTGCCCAGGGAAGTTCAATTATGGAATTATACAATATATATCAAAAGATTACTGAATATACACAGTGGCGGATTTAGAGGGGGCGCATAAAAAACAATATATTGAACATATATCACAATATATTGAACACACACAGGATATTGAATATACATACATCACAAGATATTGAATATAGCAACGTTTTACACGCCGTAGAAGTGCAGTAGAGATGTGTATCAATTTTCTCATCATTAGCTACAGTGGCGGATTTAAGGGGGCGCAGCTGGCGCACCCCCACCCCTAAAAATTTCAAATTTAAGGTAAATCCTGATATCTTGTTTAGAAAAATGTACTAAACGATAAAATAAGCAATAATTTCTTCCACTCCTGGAGTAATAAAAGACAAAATCTTTTGATTTCTTGAATTACTTTATTGGGAGAACTTATTTTTTCCAAAATTAACCCTTAAAATGTGCGTCATTGTAATGATATCACCTTATCAAAACTGATAGAAATATAGTATAAATGACTAAATAGGAGACATATTTCAAGGCCTATAAAAGTTGTACATTCCATGAGCTTTGCTCTGGACCCACTGGGGGCCTCAAGGCGCCCCCCCCCCCCGTAACTGGAATTCCTAGATCCGCCCCCGAGCTATTACGTATGAAGGTACATGTATGTCACAGAATAATGACCGCGGTATTGTTATGACACGTTTGGTCGCCTGGCGACTGAACGTGCCATAAGGGTAGACACGAATGATCGTCAATTTTACGTCTTATCCGAGCACGATTGTTCGCAATCTAATTAAAATTAGATGTTAGATCCGCTCGCGTACTCGCATACATAACGTTTGTATGCGAGTACGCGAGCGATCTAACATCTAATTTTAATTAGATTGTCGAATATTGAAACGTCATGAGATTCTATGCAGAAGATCTCATGAAGGTTTACAACATAAGAGCATAGTGTACTCCCTAGAACTTGTTATATAATTTTGTAAAATTAAATCTAAATGTTTCATTATTGCCACCAAAAAAATATATCAAAATGGGGGGGGGGGGGGGTGTTAGTAATATCCAAACTTCAGGTACCTGTGGTAAAACTTGTTATAGAATTTTGTAAAGTGATATGCAAATGTTCCATTATTGTTGAAAAACCACATCATTTTCCTATGCAATTACCTTATATTTTGTATTATTCTGAAATATTCACCTAAAAGTTTATTGGGAAAACATCAAAAACTGAAATCCTTTAAAAACAAGAAATTCTTGGTGCATTTCTGTGAAGTTCTTTTCTGGAGTTCTTTTTTCCGTATTTTCCGTTAAATTGTTGTTTCTGTACTACATGCAATCCAAACAATTCCGGAATTGTCTACTATTTCTAGGACTCATTTCTTTACTATTTTTTTTTTTTTTTTTTACATCGATATGATTAAAGTTACAATATCATTATAATTATTATAGAACCATAGGCATCCAATGGACATCATAAATAAAATTCATTAACCCCAAATGTGAAAATTGTATTCATTACTAAATTTTTTGTGAGATAGAGTTTATGGATATACATGTATATTGAACACGAGGCTCACAGGCCTTATCGGTCACCCGAACACTAGTGAACAAGTATCGATACTCCTACAGGTTATGAAATCTAGAAACAAATGTCCCGTTCCGAATATCTAAGCTAAATTCTAACGTTCAGCAACAGTGTAAACCAAGATGTGTTCTTAAGACTTCACTGCCCTCAAAAGTGCATACACCACTGACGAGAGGCTTTAGATAAAGGCGTATTAACATTAAAACATCAAAAGATATAACTGATTTGGACTCATCTTAAAGTCATACCCCTGGGTTTTAAAATTCACCATTTTTGGTACATCCTTTTCTGCTATTCCTAAGTCGGCATTTAAACTTTATACAGTATCAGCAAACCTACACATAAATACTATATACTAAGTTTGGCCCCACCCTGGAGTCAGAATCCCTACTCCGAGGATCATCAAATTTACAATTTTGGTAAAAGACTACCTGCTCTATCCATTTCGTTTCAATTTAGTATCAATAGCACTAAAGAAATATATAAACTGTCCAAATTTTACAATATTAATGACACAAATGTCTTCAGTTTCTGTTCTCATTTTTATTTTTTACTGAACAACCATATATATTATACGACTGTAAAAACGTACATTTCACTAAAAGTTTTTGTTCCACTCTTACGAAGGATTCATAAGGAAATCAAGTGCTAAAAAGTTTATTTTAAAATTTGAGCCATATCATGTTTCTAGAATTGTTAGCCAAAGTTTTTAATGTCCAGATGCTTTGTAATAAATGTTTTAAATTTCATATTACAGAGAGCAAAAATGAATTCAAAATGATTTTTCAAATAAAAGATATTTTCAGTGAATTATTTAGGGTAAAACACAAAAGTTGATAAATTATATCTTTGTTTTATCATAAAGGTTTCTCTTGAACATGTTGAATGTATTTTCAGTTTTGTTTTTCTGAAGATATACGTTTTAAGAGAGCATGGACATTCATTCTCTTTATACTCGGGACTATAATGCCAATTTCTTGTCATTCGAGATTCGAGCAACCTACAACGTTCGTCGTTGACCAGCCTCAAAAGAGTTGTTGATAGGCGAATTTCAAAATGAAAAACAATTGCCAACCAAGCATTTTTTCTTTAATCTGTTAATAACCCACCCACTCCAAACTATCCAGCCAAAAATACTTGCAAGTTAAACTCGCCATTCAGTGCAAAATATCCTATAAAGGCCGGTCTAATAAGTTGTTTACAATAACCTGAGGAAATCTGAAAGAAATGGGTTAATAATAAACGGACTTTCGATCCCGACCCAAAATGCTATGCATCGTTTCTCGCATTTACATCTATAGACATATCATTATGGTATGTAGACACATAAAGAAGATCATTTTAGATATTAATAAATATGATAATTACTAGAACATGACAGAAAAGTGTACTTGTTGAATAGTTTGTAAGTAGAAGAAAACTTAAAAACATGAAAATATATTTTCCCGCCATTTTTCACAATCTTCATATATTTTTTTCAGAGTACAGTAAAAACTTTCAAAAAAAATATTGATTAAAAATTATTCAATAGCATGTACTTTATCCGTCTAATTATAAAACTTTTTTGAAAGTGTTTGCTGTTTCGAGAAAAATGGTCTTAAAGTTGGAATGTTTTTCCGTTAGAAAATCCTTTCGTTAATTACAGCAACGGTTACCATGGTAACACATAACAAATACTCACTGTGACAACAGAAATTCGTAAACAGTAGCCTTCTTCTTCATTTTATATAAGCCATTTGAAAATGTATGATCTTTTCATGTAACAAAACCTTTAAGAATATATAGCATTTTTATGAGTCAATTTTGGTCAAAACATGGGTATTCTATTTTTAGTAACACAGCTCTGTGAAGGTGCGTCATATGAAAAAAATATTATCACCGAATGATTTCCTATAAACAATGTTACTATATGTATATAAGTATCGGCTCAATCCCTGACGGTCGACTTATCACCCTCTGCCTGATTTTTACATGGAACCATACTTAAGAAGTTAAATAAGTTCAATTGTTAACGTACGACGGTGACATAAAAATGTGCAATCAGTTTTATTTTTCGTGGTAAATGATGCTGAAACTCCGGTGTGCCAAGTTATGTTCTTGATCGCGAGTTGCCTGAATGTACAGGGTACGCCCACATCCAGGTTTATATAAGCGTGTCTTTTCCTGTGAGGTTTAAACCTGAATACTAGAATGAGACCTGTAGATTCTAGTTCTAACTAGAATTCAAAAGACACCCTTCTATTGTTTTCATTACTAAAGTAGAGAACAACGCTAAATGAAAGTATAATAACTTTATTGTGTAATTTATAAAACAACCAAATCGTGGGTACCAAAGATCAGCTTAGATCAAAATTACATTGTAGATTACAGACTATTCACTTCTACAGAGCGTTCGATTCGTAACCGGGGGGTCGTGAGTTCGAGCCCCGCTCGTGTCATGGCCGCGTCGAACTTTTAAAAGACGTTAACATAGGAGGCGATTGTTTCTACGCCAAACGCTTGGCATTTAAATGTGAAAATCACTGGTCTTTCAGATATGACCTTAAAAACGGAAGTCCCCTGTCGCAGCAGGCGTTGGTACAGTAAAGAACCCCGCTACAGCCTTCAGCGCTAAGCATAGGTATACATTTGTGGTGTAGGTCTCAATATGAGTGATCACGAAAAATTCTCGACGGGACGTAAAACAATCAATGCAATTCTACATATACAGATATGTCGTTATATTACTCTCTGGGCAGAAAATAACGTGATGGTTTCCTATAAATTAATGATAAATAAAATGCACACAATTATATTATTTTTCTTCTCCTGGTATCCCGTGGGAATCAGGGTTAGAATAAGTCCTCAGTACGCCTTGCTTGTCGAAAAGGCGATCGAATGGGGCTGTTTTTCGGATAGGACCGCAAGAAAAACGAGGTTCCGTGTCACAGCAGGCGTAGCACAATAAAGATCAATATCCTTCCCTGCTCAAAGGCCGTAAGTGCCGAGCATAGACCTAAAATTTGCAGCCCTTCACCGGCAATGGTGACGTCTCCATATGAGTGAAACATTCTCGAGTGGGATGTTAAACAATATACAATCAATCTTCCCCTGGTTATATACATGTATCAGAAAGCACTGGTATGTTGGATGATATCATATGTTTGTTATGATTTATTAATTTGAACTATGACTACTATTTTACTGATACAATACTTCCACACATTACACGGTGATGTATACAGTTCCTAGACACGTGATTCAGAATGCATGCAATATATGTTATGACGATATCTAATTGAAAGTTTCTTTTATAATGACTTGTGGACATGAATCACCCTGGGGGCCAGTCCATCTGTCTTCCTCCCATTACGTGAATATGGAGATGGTATACTGACTGACAGCCGTCAGGACCATTGTTGATCACTGTGGGGTAGAAAAACAGACTTATGGAAGAGACAGAGATATGAAAGGGAGATAAATGTTGACATTAACAGAGATATTGCTATCACTAATATCACATCTAAACAAACTGTATATTTATATATACTTCAACCATTAATCTATAAAGAGACTTGTGAGTAACATGCAGCAATTATAATTCAATGGACATGTTAGATGCACATATAGATCAGAAGGATGTTCACTACTTCTTTAAACAAATAGAATTGTCATTGGATTTGGAGATTCAGATTAAAGGAGCTTTTTTCTTCAGAAAACAAGAAATCATATGGGCCACATCACTCACCTGAGTCACCTTGGCATATATCTAAAGATGTTTCCTATTATATTCGCATGTAGAACTTTTATCCCTGTTGTGGCCCCAACCTACCCCCGAGGGCTATAATTTTTGACAACTGAAATCTGCACTATGTCATGAAGCTGTCATGTAAATTTCTACTTTCCTAGCCCAGTGGTTCTTGAGAAGAAGATTTTTAAAGATTTTATCTATACAGTGAAACTTCTCCAAACCGGCCCCTTAGGAAACTGGTTCACCCTGAATATCGGCCGATTTTCAAAGTCCTGGCAGAAATCTTAACATTTCCTTACAAAGAAAGTCTTACACCCCCCCCCCCCTTGAAAACCGGACATCGGCCACTATTTAAAGTACATTTGTTAACAAATATGTGTAATTTACCCTTATAATACCGGCCACTTTTTGAAGATTAGAACATGTTGGCCAGAGGGTGATCAAAATTGGCCAGGTGTGCAAATTGACGGACCTACAAGCCAGATGGGAAATTATCTACCGGAAGTCTGAAAAACATGAGTGGCCTCCCTAATTTCTATTGTTTACCTGTGTTATCATGGGTATTAATAAACACTTGACTAATCCAAGCGACCCTTCCAAATTCCGTACAAAGTGTAAAAAACAGTTAGGAACATATTGAATGAATGAGTATCAAACCCTGTATTGTTGTACCAAACTATCGCATGAATATAAGCGGTAGTTGATAAAGAACAAAACCATGACTATTAATGATAATTATTAAACAATAAATTAATTTTCTTGGTTTCCATAGACTTAAAATTCCTAAGAAATATTCAAATTACAATTTCATATTTACTACTGTACTTTTTAAAAACGTCAAAACAAATCTGTTAATGATATAAGCGATGAATGTAAACAGAGTGTTTATAGGTAAGAGGAATTCTAATAATAGGCTTCTTTGTTTCCTTTAAGTATCCTGTTCTAGATATTCAGTATAATGAGGTAAACGTAAAGATAGATAATTCCAGTGTTCAAAAAACTAAAGAAGAAATATACAACAGTAGACTAAACGTAACATAATACACTGTCCCAAATATACAACAGTAAACTAAATGTAACATAAATATACTGCCCCAAATATACAACAGTAAACTAAACGTAACATAATACACTGCCCCAAATATACAACAGTAAACTAAACGTAACATAATACACTGCCCCAAATATACAACAGTAAACTAAACGTAACATAATACACTGCCCCAAATATACAACAGTAAACTAAACGTAACATAATACACTGCCCCAAATATACAACAGTAAACTAAACGTAACACAATACACTGCCCCAAATATACAACAGTAAACTAAACGTAACATAATACACTGCCCCAAATATACAATAGTAAACTAAACGTAACACAATACACTGCCCCAAATATACAACAGTAAACTAAACGTAACACAATACACTGCCCCAAACATACAACAGTAAACTAAACGTAACACAATACACTGCCCCAAATATACAACAGTAAACTAAACGTAACATAATACACTGCCCCAAATATACAACAGTAAACTAAACGTAACATAATACACTGCCCCAAATATACAACAGTAAACTAAACGTAACACAATACACTGCCCCAAATATACAACAGTAAACTAAACGTAACATAATACACTGTCCCAAATATACAATAGTAAACTAAACGTAACACAACACACTGCCCCAAATATACAACAGTAAACTAAACGTAACATAATACACTGCCCCAAATATACCACAGTAGACTAAATGTAACATAATACGCTGCCCCAAATATACAACAGTAAACCAAACGTACGATGTAACATAATACACTGCCCCAAATATCCCAAATATACAACAGTAAACTAAACGTAACATAATACAATGGGATTCTAAGAATAAAAAAGGAGGAAGTATACCATAAAGGTAAGTAAACAAGTGTATACTATTTTACCATATTAATCAAAGAATCAATGTTTATGATGAGGTGAATTTAAAGATAGATAACTGCAGTGTTCAAAAAACTAAAGAAGAAAGGTTTGCACTACGTAAATCAACACACCGATGTTTGTACTACACATGTACAGTAAACCAGATTACCATTGTACTAAAGTAAATTGAAGAACATATAGAACAGGGGCGTGTACTACAATATATGTAAAAAGTACAGGTGTTTGTACTACGATGTATGTAAATGTAAATGAAGACATCAAAATGATGTTTATGTTATAGTAAATCGAACTGCTTACTTAGGAAATATTTAACTACATCAATTATAGCCTTAGCCACATAATTACTGAAAGGAAATCCCCAAACAATAAATCTCTTGATTTATTACGCATAGTGAAAGCATCAGTCTATGGATCATTATTAGTTAATCAAATCACATTACAATAATTTTGTCTTTATGTTAGAGAATGATTCGAGCTCTTTCGCCTGTCATAAATATACCCACAATCTGTACTCTCTATGACTGAAATCTAAATACTCCTATATGTGAAATACTTCTATCTGACGAGGTACATTTATTACAAATGATATAAACATGTAAATGAGGCATTCGGTATATACTTTACGTTCAGTTATATTTACATGTAAATGAGGCATTCAGTAGATCATACTTTATGTTCAGTGATATATACATGTAAATGATAGCGTTAAAATGAACCTACAACCTATATAGATTCCCTACTTATGCAAAAACAGGAAGAAGTGGATTTATAGATGCAGGTAAATAAGTCATAATACTTATATTTTTATAATTTAATCGCCGATTGAGAACTGAGAAGCAGTGAGCTCTACCCAGGAGCGGGTGATTGATCTAAAACCTATTTAACTGAATATTTTCGATAGTAAATAGCTGTCAAGTTGAAGAATTTAGTTTTTTATGAGTTAAAACTAACATTACACAGGGCTCGAAATTAACATATGCCCGTCAGTCTGTGACTGGTTAAAAGTCTGACGGACTGACTGACATTTGTTTTAGTCAGTCCAATGGGACTGGTTAATTTTCTAAAGCATAATTTTGGAAATTATACTTATGAAATGTTATACACACATTTGGCATGCTTCGATATGTAGATATCAGACGAATCTGATTTGTAAATATAAATCCCACATTTAAGTGTTACAATATTGTCTGAGGCATATTGAGTTAAATTTCATTTTAATAACATTACCGAAATATGTTTAATTATTTCTGGAACACTCTGTTGGACTGGTAAATTTTTCTGCGGACTGGTTGAAATTATATCCCATCAGTCCGGCTGGACTGGTGACACAAAAAGTTAGCTTCAAGCCTTGTAATACATGACACAATTATTCAGTATGTTACTTTTGGTAAAGGAGACAAACTGAATGCAAAAGGGTCGGGAATAAAACAATTAGCTGGGTAAAGTAAATATATGCAGGTATTTATTTGTACCATGTTTTGTCAATCTTCCTGATTAATAGTTGATCATATAAACTTGTAATAACACATTTTTATGGGATACTGACAGCTAAAGGGGGGGGGGAAGGACACATTTACAAAGCAATGCAGTTTCTCATTTTCATTATGTTTTAATTAATGATGATATTTTTTGATGGGACAAGGGGTGGGAGTGGTGTCAAATATGGGGATTTGGGTTGCAAATTTGATAATTTTAATTAACACATACCTCTTTTACGGGGATAATATAAATTACACTTCCCCCCCCCCCTCCTTTCCAAATTTTCTTGATCTACCCCTGTAATACTTTTAATGATATTCACTTGATGTCTATGCTTGTTACAGATGCTGTTATATACATCATTTCCTTCAGAAGTATCAATGTGTTGGTGGCTGTTAGGAAGAGAATGGGCCCATTTTAACAACTTCTAGGATGGGCGGTACAAGGGTTCATACCAGTGATCATTTTCTCATGACTCTTATGAAGTTGCAACTAAATCTAAGGGATCTACATTTAGCAGGCCAGAGGGCTCAATGCCGATTTTATCGCAATGAATACAACAAACATAACACTGGATTTAACTTTAAAAATGAATAACTAGTCATTATTTGAAAGCAACTACATTGTGCAACATTTGTCACACAGCAAAGGCTATCACTTGTGTAGCACAATTGTTCTGAATTCTATCCTGGATCCACCTCTGATGGTGACATTGTTGATCACTGATGTGTATTGGAGACGTTGAAGCCAGATAATATATGATTCTTGCTAATAAAGGATTTGATATATTTGATAAACTTTAATTAGGAGTGACATTGAACATATCACCTTTTCTTTCATCAAAATCTCATTTCAGTAAGGATGAAGCACAGCTGTTACAAGACCAGGAAGAGTAAAATTCATGTAGAGTGTGCAATTGAATAATTAAAAACATCCATATTCTAAATCATATACTTTCACAATACAGACATATATATCTGTTCGCTAAGATTTTCAACTCTGTGTGACTCTTGTACAATTGCAAATCCTTTACTAAAGGAAATAGCTGATATGAATTCCACAATATATTAATCTTACCTTTGGACTAAGATACTATAAATGTACAACTTCCTACTCACATTATTCTGCATTGTCAAGTTGTATTAAATGCATTCAAGTAAATGATAAAGTGAACATTTATTTAAGGTTGCTAGTCAAAGAAATTGTTACAATGGTGATTCATGCACATCTTTACACTGATCATTTGTAGCAAAAAACAAAATAAAATTAATGGAAGACATTTGAATTTTCACAAGTCTGTCTAGTTGGTTATTGCAGAGAGGGCACAAAGGCTCAATCATGTATGCCAAGTATAATTCCCATAATTCATCTAGAAGAATGAGAATCACTTCCATGTTCATTGGTGTTCAAATTATGAAATCACAAGTGGTGCCTGTGAGATAAAGCTGATGGAGAACTTGATGCCAATAACCATGGCTCTCTTTGAGCTGCAGTGCACCTTCCCGGTTGTACTCTGAAAATTTTACCCCCCAAAAAAATATTTATTAAAAAACACTCTGATAGAATTTGTAAAGAAAAGCTTTATAATGATATCTGCATTTATCTAGTAAAAAAACCTATATGTTTGCACAGGCATCCTTTGCTGTTGCAGGTAAAGGACATTTTTAAAATGTCTATGTTGTCTGGAGATGCATTCATTTTTGGTGAAGCTTTATATTTTGGGATCACCTGAATTTACATGTATACAAGTATTCATTACAGAATGAATAGCATTTAATATTGATAGCTTGACGAGCATATATTGCATAAAGAGCTCTGGTGAGTTACCTATATTCTGATTGCCTGGGTGGATACATTTCTCTCATTGTCATAGCTTTACGAGGTGCACACTTAGGATGCTTTATCCAGCTGTGTTGTTTGCCTTTTTATATCTAAAAGATTAACATTGTAGTCATTGTCACACAAAACATGTAGATTATGCACACTTAAATGCACATTGACTATCTGGACTTGACAGTATTTCATAATAGACATATAACATGTTCTATCAATTCAGCTGAGATTCAGATAAACCAAAATTCATAAGATATACATCTTAGAGTTCACATAGCTCCGCCCTACCATATCACCTGTATTTTATGATATATTTCCATTATACCTGTACTTGGACACTAGAAAAACACTAATTTGCGGAACATGGGTGCGAGTTAACCCCTGATAGCGATTTGGTAATGGAAAACACGACCAGGAAATACACGTGTATAATCACATGTAAGGTTAATCCTGATCTCAATTACGTATAAAACTATCGTATACTTTAACTGTACCTGGAAATGTGGTTGTATTTTATTATCAATACAGAATATTCAAACTTAGCACATAGTACCAGGGTGTGTTTCATTGCCTTAGTGTCGCCTATCGGATGGATTCAGGGGCTGTGTTGTTTACCTGGAGCATTGACCACGCTCGGCATTGCATACAAGGCACCATATTCCGGGGAGAAATACTGTGGTTTTCTACTGTTTGTCATACAGGTAACCGAAAAGTGAGTAAAATCGTCCGAAAGAAAATCTCAAGCTTACCCTGTCCTGTTAAGTTGAATACATCGGACAGTATCATTCAGATGAAAGGAAACAGTGTTTAAAAATAAACAACAACCAAAAATAAATAAAAAAATTTCTAAAAAAACCACACGTTCACTTTGATGGGAAATAATTAATTTAAAGCATTTGTTAATGTTTTCAGATATATAGAAAAACGCGTGTTTTACATAGGAGATTTTACTCTAATCACAACTACTCTGCATTGACTCCATCACGAGGAACAAATTCACAGACATACAATTAATTAGACAAATGAGATTATAATGCAAATTTCATGGTGGTGTTCTATCTAATCTCAAGTTATATATTTCCTATATGAAATCAAAACCATTCCTATTTTGGTAACACTTCATGCACCACAATTATTCAATAAATTGCCGCTATCATTTTCATAGGAATATATTATTTCAACCGCATTTCGTCTATCAGTCTATATAGGAAGAAGAAAAAAATGAAACACGTTTAAATCAATATTTTTTTTTTTTATATTGCATGAAAATTGTTCTTCTAATTGTTCGATTCTATAAGACTCAACAACATTATACTTTGGATTTCATGAGTAGCAATTGTACACACGTTCAATTCCCATATGCATTGTACAGTACATGTATATACCTGTACGTGTTACATTATCTGCCTGTTTCTTATTATATACTATTCAAATATACACCTTGCACTTTTTTTTTTAGAATTGGACCAACTCATCATATCTATATTAGTATCGATAGTTTCTTTACTGTACAACTCTTTTATACATTTTTTTCGTCACAATGTGCTCGTGAATAATTACAGTAATTTTTTGTTAGTTTTTACGGAGTGAAAGATCGACTAAATAGAAATTCTTTATTACATGCTAAATATATTTTTTGCTGCGGTATGATCAAATTCGTTTCATTCGTACTTCGTTTTACATTCAGTGAACTGTTTCAACAAGCCAATGCGGACGTTGTAAAGGTTAGACATATACAAAAATAAACAGACAGGGATATAATTCAAGTTTCCTTTACGTAAATCTTACCTTCAGATGTCGGAACAGGGTATCTTTCTTCTTTAAAGTATAATTTCATTCAAATCACAATCGCATCCCTCCACACAAAAAAATGCTTCAACGGTTTCCGTAATGCTTTGAATTATTGATGTAAATTCAACAACGGCTCGGAAATAAATTGAAGCACGATTCATTAAGACGTTTAACCATGGAAAATTAACCTGCCACGGAGTAGTACCATTAAGGACTCCCTTGAATCAATGAGTCGGGAAAACTGTTGAACAAACGTCGATTTTGTTTTTCGGCAGTGCTCTAGGAAATCCCTTGGACCATCGATTCGCCCTTCCGTTTACTTCTTTAGAACGTAAGTGCAATATTATCTAATTCTCGACGGGATAGGCTTTCAACATCTTCTTAATGTAAAGATAAATTAGAAACCAGTTATCTGAGGAGAATTATATATGTATAACCAAGCGACGTAGGTTTTATTAAATTTATTAACAACTAAAGGCAATGGCAGATCTGAAATTAACAAATCACACACCACATTACATATGCAACAAAATATACAATTACATAAATTCATATTCGTATTTCCCTTTAAAGAAGTCAACATATTCCAATGAAATGTATATGATTGACTTTATTACTTTACTTCAAAAAGTAACAAAATTTATAGTCCTTGATCAAAAAACGGCCATTTCATAGTAGAGAAATATACTGATAAAAAAAAATTAGTTCAACGTACATAATTATCAATCAGTTAATAATAAACATTTCAAATATATACCTTAAGGTGTGGCACAACGGGCAGCTACATGTATAGGTCTACTCCCTCTAAAACAAATTTCCCGCACTGATGAAAAAGCCCGCGAAACTTATTTATAGAAGAAAAAGTTATTAAACTGGTTTTAGCTAGAGTGAGTGAATTCCTACAAACAACCTGGCCAATAGAATGTTGTGAATAGATTTCATTCAATTAATATAGCACAGCTTAGTATTGAAAAATGTAGAAAATTCAATTACATATAAAGATCACCCTGCCACATACTCCCCAGCTTTAAATTTAGCGTCTCGATAAATGAAAAAGATTAATCAAATATAAACAGCCACATACTTCCTACTAATAATATTTACATGAAAACACAAAGTAACAAAAAAAGTTCATAATATCAGATATAATATGTATAGAATTGTCATCTTGAAACACATTTGGTAACGTCACGGCGGTTTAATATTTTCTGGCAGCCACCATCGGATACAACAGCTATAACGTTTCCTGAAATGTTCACTACGCGATACACAGTTGAATCCCATGAATCTTGTATTTTGTTACGGCCACGCACTTGACGGTTTCTAACATATACCTTGTCACCAATGTCCAAGTTCGGCTCGAATGCTCTACAGTCGTTGGTAGACTTCCGGTATTCCGCCATCATGGATGTACGGTCACCAGCTTTGTCGAACGCGTACTTTAGTCGGTCTTGGTGGTTTCTGATCCATTCATCAGTAGACATCGGATCGTCATCGTCGTCATGTAAGAATCCAAGTAGAAAATCAATCGGTAGTTTAGGAAGACGTCCAAACATAAGATGAAAGGGGCTGTATCCTGTTGTTGTATTTTGCGTTGCGTTGTAGGAAAATAGTAACTCTGGAAGATGTTTCGGCCAATGTCGCTTACGTTCAGGTGTAAGTGCCTTTAATAAGTTGTGCAGAGTTCTATTAAATCTTTCACATTGAGCGTTTCCTTCGGGATGATAAGGAGTGGTGCGTGAACGTGAAATCCCATACATCTTACACAATTGAGCAATGACATTTGCTTCAAAATTTCGCCCTTGATCAGAATGTAGACGATCCGGTACACCATACTTGTAAAACCACTCGTTGAGAAGTACGTTTGCAACGGTATCTGCTTTTTGGTCTTTAGTCGCAACGGTTTGAGTAAATTTCGTAAATACATCCGTCATCACGAGAACGTTTTCCTTACCATGTGCTGGCTCCAGAACGGTAAAGTCGATTGCCAGAATTTGTAACGGTTTGGAAGCGATGAGATGATTCATGGCAGTCCGAACAGCTGGTTGAGGCATTTTAGAAATAACACAACGTTCACAACGCTTACAGTAATCTTTCACCGAATTAAATATTCCCGGCCAGTAACATCGTGATCGAATAGCGGAGAATGTTTTCTCAATACCTTGGTGTCCTAGATTGTCATGACAACTGATCAACACTTTCTCATGCAACAATCTGGGTAGAACAAGCTGTTTTAAATCCCCTAATGTAGGATCTGCTACCACTCTGTAAAGTACTCCCTTGACAAACATCAATTTATCCCACTGCTGAATCAATGTAACCACGGCTCTCGGTAGTTTTCTCATTTCTTTTTTCGTTGGTTTCACTCCCTCATTGAATATATTAAGAAATGTTCCAATGTTTGAGTCAGCGGACTGTAGAGATAGGATTTCATCCAATTTTAGAGACGGGAAAGTGTCATATTCTTCATTAATAAACTCACTAGGTGTATTTCTTTTCTGCAAGTCTGAACATTCTGAAGGTACTTTTGTAGAATCAGAGAACTTTTCCAGTAGAACCTCTAAATCACTCTGCCTCAATGCGTCATTTGGATCATTCATCCGTGAAAGGGCGTCTGCATTTGCGTTATTCCGACCTGGTCTAAATTTCACATCAAAATTAAACATAGCCAATTTTGATAGCCAACGTTGTTCTGTTGCACTGAGTTTAGATGTTTGTAGGTGACACAGCGGATTGTTATCAGTAAACACAGTGAACTTTGATCCAATTAAGTAGTCCTTGAATTTTTTCTGTAATTGCCCACGTTAACGCTAAAAGTTTCAGCTTCCGTGAACTGTAGTTTTGCATGTTTCTTTCATTTGGTCTTAGCGATCTGCTGGCATAGGCAATCACATGTGGTTTTCCGTTGTTTAGTTGTGAGAGAACTGCTCCCAGACCACGCATACTGGCATCCGTCTCAAGAATGAAAGGGTTTTGAAAATTTGCGTACCCTAATATAGGAGAACACACCAGAAGTTCTTTCAGTTTACAAAATGCAGTGTCACACTTAGAATCCCATTTATTTCCAAATGGCTTCCTTGGATGAGGTGTAAATTGTTGGGATAACTTGTGCAATGGTGCTGCAATGTCACTAAATCCTTTAACAAAGCGTCTATAGTAACCCGTCAATCCAAGGAAAGATTTCAGTTTTTTCACTGTTGACGGTTTTTCAAAATTCTGTACAGCACTGATTTTTTCAGGGTCAGTTTTAATTCCTTTGGAAGATATAACATGTCCAAGATTGCGAACTTCACTCTGAAAAAATTTACAATTCGACATTTTTAATTTTAATCCATGTTCACGTATTATTCTAAACACAGTTTCTAATCGTTTAACATGTTCTGGAATGTCCTCTGAATACACAATGATATCATCCAGAAATACTAATAATATGTTAAATATTTCATCCCTAAAGCAGTGCTGCATTAACCGCTGAAACGTAGCCGGCGCGTTGCATAAACCGAATGGCATACGAAGGTATTCATATAGGCCCATGGGTGTTGTAAATGCAATTTTCTCAATATCATTCTCGTCTACAGCCACTTGATTATATCCACTGGTAAGATCCATAGTTGAAAAATATTTTGCACCACACAAAGCATCAAACGATTCCTCCAGTCTAGGTAATGGGTAAGCGTCACGTTGAGTTTTGCTGTTAAGCTTACGGTAGTCCACACACAACCGAAGCGAATTATCTTTCTTCCGTACCAAGACAATAGGTGATGCATATGGACTACTACTCTCCCTTATAATGCCATTGTTCAACAGTTTACGAATATGTGATTTCACCTCCTCGTACTGAGATGACGCAATTCGTCTATAAGGTTGCACTATTGGTTGATTGTCCATTGTTCGTATACTATGCTTGATTGTAGTCGTATAGCCTATGTCATCATCGTTCTGTGAAAATACATCACGATTTCTGTAGAACAGGGATCGAATCTCGTTCATCTGAGCTGAATTCAAATTCAGTTTATCAATCTCAGAGGAAATTTGAAAATCACTCGGCACTTTGTTAGTTAATTTAGTTTCACTGCACATCAGTTCTTCTTGAATGTAAATTTCTTCAATGTTTCCATGCCTGGTAAATTCAATGTTAGAATAATTTTCAACTATCTCACCATGTATAAGAACTGCAACTCTTGCTCTGGGTGCTAGCCACACGTCGTCACTGCCAACGTTTGCTATGCGGAAACTCAAAAATCCCCGGTTCACGTTGGTTAAAGTACGAACGACAATAATATTTGACGACAAATGCTGATTAGATGCTAAAGGTTCCACAATTGCTTCATATAATCTTGGTAGCTTTGGTCCTGTACCATTGATAACAGTCACTGATTTTCCAGGAATGCGAACTGGAGATTTAGCACAGACTTTCACATATCCTATGACATCATGTTTTACATTTCTGTTACAAGCTTTGAATTGTTCCTTTAACTTGTTGTTCACTGAAATCTCTTCTACTTTTTCTGTGTAATCAGTGCCATGTTGTGTTTCAAGTAGCTTTCTACAAAGTGAAATAGTGTTCATTCCTAAAATAGCCGGAATTTTCTCTTTGCGTTGTCGAGTTTCATAGTCAACAGAGTCCTTCACTATTAATACTCCAACTTGCTCTAATAGCTGACCCATGACCTCTATGTTGACCTCTACGTATCCAATGAATGGAATAGAAAATCCATTTGTAGCTTTCAGTGAAAACACAATGTCAGTATTCAGCTTGCTTGCTGCTTTTAAATGTTTTTGATAAAAAGATTCAGTCACTGTTGAAACTGATGAACCAGTATCTACTAAACAATTTACTTTAACACCGTTCATATTTACAAATGTAGTAGAACATTTACCAACTAATCGAGTGTTCATTCTCCAAGAGTCCGTTTGATTCCCTTCTATAACTGGACTCGGCATTACGAAGGGCTGTTGTTTTCCGGTGGAGCTTTTGTAGACTGACGTTTTGAATCTGCATTTGTTGACTCGGATTTTGATGGACAGTCAGCTATTTTGTGGCCCTGCTTCTTGCATCCAAAACATATCAGTGGTCGTTCATAATACCAGTCAGGTTCATACCTTTGCGCTGAATTCACTGCTTTTGTTAAACTGTCTATTTGTCGCGATTGTTTCTTCAACATTTCGGACAGTTCTTTGATTCTGCTTTCACTTCCGCTTTCCGATTGTTTTGTTGACATATCAAGTTTCGTTTCAATTGATTTCTCAATTTGTTTTTCACTTGAGTCTTTTACATCGGTGTTTTCGTCTTCCTCTGCCCAGAGTGTATCCTCCTCACGAAGTTCGATAAATGTTATATCCGGCTGTGTCCGCAGAATACGCTTTAGATGTTTCCGTAGAAAGGTATCCCTGACGTTTCCTGAAAACTGGTCAGGCATGGCTTTATCTTCATTCCTAAACACTGACGAATCCTTGCGCAATAACTTTTTCATGATATCCATAAGTGCGTATGAATATTGACGTAGAGTTTCACTTTCGCTCTGTTTTCTATCTAGAAATTTCGTTTGTAGTTTCATAGCATTTTCTTTATCCCCGAAAGCTTCTCTTAATACATTGATCATTTGCAACGGATTCTTTCTCACATTTCCATCCAGGAACTTGATTTCGTCTCTCGCATTTCCAGACAGGTGTTGGTAGATTAGATCCGCGCCCTCTTCTGTCGTTGTTCCGCGTGCTGCGTAATGGACATCCTCTATCCAGTCCTCGATGTCCATGTTGTAACCGTTAAATTTGGGAAGTGTTCGATCTCGTTGTACATACACTGTTTTCGCTTCAGTATTTTTCCAGCCCATTTCACTGATTTTATTCTGCAATGCGGTAACCTCTTTTTGTAATGACTTCACGGTCGGGTGAGCCGCCATTGTCGTTGTCGGGTAGGTGTGAAACTCACGGCGTCCACGATATTAATATGTAGAGAGATCTACCCATGAATTCCGCCATCCGTTGTTACCATAAGCCATTGCCTTACAAAGTTGATGCTGGGTAACCGGCGACGCCAAATATAACCAAGCGACGTAGGTTTTATTAAATTTATTAACAACTAAAGGCAATGGCAGATCTGAAATTAACAAATCACACACCACATTACATATGCAACAAAATATACAATTACATAAATTCATATTCGTATTTCCCTTTAAAGAAGTCAAAATATTCCAATGAAATGTATATGATCGACTTTATTACTTTACTTCAAAAAGTAACAAAATTTATAGTCCTTGATCAAAAAGCGGCCATTTCATAGTAGAGAAATATACTGATAAAAAAAAAATAGTTCAACGTACATAATTATCAATCAGTTAATAATAAACATTTCAAATATATACCTTAAGGTGTGGCACAACGGGCAGCTACATGTATAGGTCTACTCCCTCTAAAACAAATTTCCCGCACTGATGAAAATGCCCGCGAAACTTATTTATAGAAGAAAAAGTTATTAAACTGGTTTTAGCTAGAGTGAATGAATTCCTACAAACAACCTGGCCAATAGAATGTTGTGAATAGATTTCATTCAATTAATATAGCACAGCTTAGTATTGAAAAATGTAGAAACTTCAATTAGATATAAAGATCACCCTGCCACATATGGCTACTTTTCAAGCTTTCATGATTTTTCAACTTATAACGGATACAAATGTTTCGCTGAAAGAAAATGCTTGTCATGGAATCTAGGTGTTTCTTGCTTCTCTGAGAACTTTTTTTTTTTATATCGAAATCCTCTTCACAAAGTATAAAGTTCACCATACACTTTATTATTCTTTATATACAGTTTTACATCCTATTTTCTCTTTTGAGAACCGCCCCCTCATATATGTATAGAGACGTGAGTAGTTAAGTGTTAAAAGTTTGACCTATGCCTGGGGCTTCCACCCGTCGGGACATCAATTACCAGTATAAGGTCATCTCCGAAAGACCCGCCACTTTACTTGTCATGACCGACACTTGGGGAAGAAGCAATAAGTCTTACATTATGTACGTTTGACGCAGCCCTGGGATTAAACACCCCCACCCCACCCCCACCCCACCCCACCCCAGTTTCAAAGCTCGCTCACTGACTACTGGTTTAGTATACCAGATTATTTTTGTAAGTTTATTTCAATACAGAAATCATAGAGCACATGGATACACTGTGCTTCATTTGGAGTGAGGAGTGTATCCTATATACTCTCCTATGAATTGGTCACCTCTAAGTCGACTGTATTCTTAAAGATTATTTTGGAGGGATTTGCCATTGACCCGCTTATAAGTGGGTACAACGTCTTGCCATAGTTGGTTGACAGATTTAAATCAATGTTGAATGTTTACCTGTTTCAAATGATATTTTGAGAAATGACGTCGATATATATTTGTTTCACAACAAATCAATATGTATCAATACTTTAATGTATATATCCGCGGGTAAATAATATTTTGGGATATAACATCTATATGCAGCCTTTTCTTCCAGTGAGGATCCGGATGGTAATAGACCCTCAGTACCCCTTGCTTGTCGTAAGAGGCGACTAAATCCTTCGGATGAGACCGAAAAAACCAAGACCCCGTGCCACAGCAGGTGTGGCACGATACAGATCCCTCCCTGCTCAAAATAGAAAGTTGGGCAAACAACGGACCCCTGGGCACTCCAGAGGTGGGATCAGGTGCCTATGAGTAGTAAGCATCGCCTGTCGACGGGTCAGACTATACACTTTTTCTAAAATTATCATAAAAGCGATAGACCAATAAAAAGTGAAATTCATCTTCTATTTTTGTATTTAAACACATTCTGGAAGTTCTTTCATTTCTATTATGATTTATATTCTGTTTAACGTATAGTTTATGTAATGGCATACGACATTCAATGATTTATCGTATATTCGTGTTTGGATTTTGTTAAGATAGGTAAATACTATTAGAAATTTCTGTCAATCAAATTTTTTTTCCATTTAAATAACTTTAACAACTCATAAACTAACTAGAAAGCCCATATAAGACATACCTTTGCAGGTTTATTTTTATACTATGTGCTACAGAGCACATATACCCCCAAATGCAAAAGCCAAATTCTAACACAAGAATGCATTATCTCATGTTTTATTAAAAATATGCACCAAAGCACATCATATTAAGCTATAATATATAAAAACCAATAGCTATTCATTTACTGAGGGAATTTTTAAAGATATTCAATTGAAAACATACACAATTGCTGTTTAATCTGCTCACATCCTTCAGAAAAAAATCACAGAATATCACAATTTTGAAAAATTCTCAAAATCTAAATTGTTTACATGTCAGTTTTTCTTTAAAAATATTTAGAATTATATCTAAGGTTAACAAAAAAACATATTTTACCATAGTTGACCAGAGATATTTTGCAAAATGGTCTCTTGAATATGTAAACCCCCATTTTTAAATTTAAGTTTTACAATTATTCTTTGCACACTTTGAAAATAGTAAATTGTAACAGCAAATACAGTCTTAAAATCAAGATTAACAGAATATGACAATATATATATGTAAAACATACTGAAATTTTTTTCCTACCAGACAATTAGAACACAAGGGGGGGGGGGGTGCACCCCCTCCCCTTCCTTTTTCTCACAATTTTTTTTGGTGTGTGTGTTATTCTTTTTTTGTTTGGCTATCAATCATATAATACATAAAAATACATACATGTTATATCATACCTATAGAAAAAATAAGTATAGTGTAACATATATGTAGATTCTAGCAACTACAGCGCTCATGTACAAATAATTTTGTTTCTTGAAAGTACTTGTGAAGAAGAGTTCAAATATTCAACAACTTTGCTGATGATTTTCTGAGGATTTATGATTCTGGGTTTCTTTGAACCAAACACACTCCCTAAAATTCAGTGTGAATTCCACTGTGAGGATCACGCCTATGTATGATTTTTAACTTGTACAGGCTTAGATTGCAAGCTATGAGCCTTTTAAGCCTATGAGCCTTTCAATGTAGATATTACATTGCTTTGTACCATTGGAGCTAGTGATGACTTCACACTATAATAATTCATGGTAAATATATCTAAGATTCACATTTGAATGCTAAATTTGACTCGTACAGTTCTCGTAAACTACAAACATCAAACAAAGAAGTTATAACTGGAACTTTCTAGTCGGTGTTTAAAATTTAAAACCGGATACGTAAAAGCACGGACTTTCCTTAAATACAACTGTAACTTGAATTCTTCTTTAACATGTTTGCATAAGTTACATTTTGATGAATGTTCAAAAAATGTATTTATTTCTTGCACAAACACGACATTCAGTCTTTGTTTTAGTTGTAATAAAAGGTGCTTTTCGTTTATTTTATGGGAATCCCATATATTTTCAAATCTTAAGAATTATATCAAACGTTTCTTCTTTATTTATACATCTGACGACCAAGAGGTGAATATTTTTGAAAGCTTTCAAAATTTAGAACATTTCATGGTATATATTATTCAATTTGCAGTTATCAATTTCGACACTATTTAAACAAGTAGCTCATTACACTAAAATCTTAATTAATGGCTCATTAAAACACCTCGTTTGAAGTATAATTTCACCATTGAAAGAGTGATACTAGATCTCAAATATTTCATATGAATTTTTGTGTGTGATTTATCCCGGAATGATAAAAAAGGTACTTTGTTTGTAAACAAAATACTCTAGAGTCAATATTTCACTGTGATTTGATGCATAATATGAATATTTAAGAAAACATGCCTAAATGACTTAAGGAATGAATTTATTATTTTTTCGTTGGATGGAGGTATACCACGTAGCGCATGATGCAAAAGTTTTCCGTCTTTTTTTCCCCGTGGTATACCTCCATCCAAAGAAAAAAATAATGAATTTATTCCTTATCATTTAATATTTTAAAACATTGAGTTTATATGATAAAACATTATATGATTTGAGTTGAATTAACGAGTTATTCCTAGACTATATTCTATGTCATTTCGAGGTGGGCGTAGTGATTTTTGAATATACAACTTAAAAAAAAAAACCTAAATGGATATTTCCACGAATTGTTGTTTACTGTTGAGCAAACGGGTTTCTTATGGACTGAAGAAAGCAGTTTTAAAAGGATGAGTTAGAGTAAGTCCTGTTCAGAGAAAATTGCTGGACATTTATCGAGTGGAACTGGAATTAAGTGCAAAGTTTGATGTCGGTACTAACGGAAAGCGTGGGACACCTGATAATCATGATGTGGGATGCCAGGTATAGGGTTCTCTTGAGGGTTGTCACGGCTTCCAGGTGGACAAGTGAGTATTACAGAGGGTTTTTCGAGTTTTATCAGTGAATTACTAAGGCTGGGACAGCTGTTGTAACGTCGTAAAGAAGCCTCGTTTCGTTGCCCACTCATAAACATATTATACCGGATTTCGAAACCATAGTCGTTAGGGGCTACGATGTTGAAGTATCTCTGAGGCAGTGTGCGGTGTATCTGGTACTTGGGTTCGTGGCATGAAGGAAGTTGTCGCAAGGTGCAACCTGGACTAATGTCATCCGCGGTTGAATACATTTAATTCTCAACCCGGAATTGCAAAAGCAGACGTGTGTTGTTATATTGGAGGGTGTCCTCAATCAGCCATGTTTATTTCATTTTGCACAATTAATTAAAATTTATATGTGATATTTGTTTGTTTTTGTTTAATAGATTTATATAGATCGATAAAAATGTTAAGTTTTTTTTCCAAGATTCCCCTAATCTATATATAAATACGAAGCATCCAGAGGAATCCTCAACATTCCAATAGAAAGTACCCCCCCCCCCCTCCTCCTCTGTATATACCTATCATTGTCAATTGTTTGTAAGAAGAGCAAACAAATTGAAAACACGATTACTTTTCATTGTGTGCTGCATGCTGTGGACCGCAAACCATGTTACATTCATGCTTGATATGGAATGACAACCTTTATCTCACACCTGTTTTGATCATCAGTAAACAGTCCTTGTAAAATTCCAGGCGGTGTTTTGAAGACTTGAATCCTGGGCATTGTCTTTCGTAAACACAGACATATGATTTTTTACCTTTTGTCTTTTCCTTCCCGTATGATCATTAATGTTATTCATCTTTGAAACTAAAAACGAAATCAAATTTGATTGTGTTGACGATACCGTTGCATGCTCTATATCCCTGACCTACTTGCATATCTATATCGTGTATAGTATCGGTGGAGGTGTAATAAGTTACGCAATATCGCCCCTCTGAGACCCCGATCTCTGGACATAAATGCAATCGTAAATAAGTTCTTTCTCGTTCCCCAATCCACGTGGATCGTACTGTGTAGTTAATTGTGTCACTGTGTTGTACGCAATTTTGCTGTGGCGAAATTTTTACTTTGTCGGAACTGCAGTCAAAAAATAGATGGAAAATCCCTCAGGTACATAGCTTAATGACGTGGCCTTGGCTTCTAATTAAAAATTGCACCATGCAAAGGTTTAATTTGATTTTCTTGACCTATAACCGCTATGCTATGCGACGGTTGCAATGCTAGCCGAACACGGTTTTATGTACAGAATCTTATGGAATTTTTCAATCAACTTATTATTTCAGACGCAGATTCAAACGGGAATTTTAACTGAAGAATGGCCTGCTTTTTGGTCCCACTTTCCCCCAGAATGAAGGCAAAAATGTCACATTTTTATACATGTTTTATCCATTGTTCAACGAACTGTATTTCAAGATTGCCCCTGCAGATATGAATGTATACCCCGTACAATATCGTTTGCAAAATTACGACTAAATTAAACACGACTTCTTTACAACAACGATGTATACATTTGCCTGTAGGTGGCGATAAACCGGAAACGTGATGACGAAAGCAAAAACCAACTGGTGCCAATAAAGCAGCTACATGTACAGTAGTCATAGAGAACAATGGAATCAGAAAACTACATTTCCTTGATATCAATCGGTTTACAAATTAAACGAATAAAGGAAACTAATTCCTTGATGAACAGTGCATACAACATGATTATTTTAGTAATTTCTATCAGTTTTGATCGGGATCGATACTTTTTTCTCTCGTTTAAATATAGTGATTATATCTGAAATTTGGTCATTTCGTTTCAATTTCTTTTTATAGTTGCGGATTTAAAATTTTCAAATTTAAGGTAAATTGTGGTCTTTTGCCCAGTGCTTAGAAAAATGTAAAAGAAGCAATAACTTCTTCCACTCTCGGAGAAATAAATGTCAAAATCTTTTGATATATTGAATTACTTTTTGGGAGAATTTACAATTTTTTCTAGCCCTTGCAGATTTCTGTACTATCAATTAATTAAATCAATTAATTTTTACAAGTTTTACGATGATATAAGCTAATAATAAAGTTAAACTATCATAATGCTTAGTGTAACTTTGTATGAATTTGAAAGTTCAAGATTCTTGTAATTCCACCGTTAAGTACACACTATGATGGTACATTTTGTCGTTTGGAACATAACATCCTCGGCGACGATATGCACGTACCCTTTCGGTACATATTGCCCGTTGGTACCTCTACATATTGTCGCCGACGACAATATGCGCCGAGACCAGGAGAATTTGTTTGCATCACGGTACATACTGTCGTCGGAGACAATAGACCATTGGAATATATTGTCGCGTGCCGCGATAGATGGGAAGGGGAGGGGGGTAAGATAACTATAGGTATCTCTGAAGAGAATAGTTAGCTGTGGTTAGATGCTGAATTGTTTAATGCGAATGAATACTTGGAATTCTTGTACGATTCCAATACCATTTTCAATGGAGGCCTTGATCGCTTTTTTTTGTTAATCTCATTAAATGATTATATGTTTGACTTGTTTAATTTTATATATTGATAAATTTCAATTTAAAATATCTTTCATATGAAAATATCATTATTTTAACAAACCACTATCTAGTGCTTTAAGTGTATGCATCTTTCTTAGTAACATGCATGTACAGGACTGGTGCTCTTGCTCTCTCTCTCTCTCTCTCTCTCTCTCTCTCTCTCTCTCGTACTCAATCTCTTAAGTAATCAGTACGAAATGATTTGATCATTAAAGATAGATGATGGCAATGATCAATAAAAAATAAAAATATTGCATACATTTGAGTATATATTCTAGATTTGTAAAAATAAAATAGATAAATAAAAATCCAAACTTAGTTCAAGAAGTCTCATTCATACATGTAGATCAGTACCTGATGCTACATGTACATGTACATCTAATGATGGTGAGGGTTTGTGTCGGTACATATTGTAGAAGGAGTCATGTAACAACTCTATCTACATATATACAGGTTTCACACCTCCAGTTTACAATCATTTGAATTGGAGAGATCAAGCCTCCGTAATAATACAAGAATAAACACATGTTGATCTGACAAATTTTGAAAACACAAAAATAGACGTAAAATATTCCGGTTCTAATGATATTAGTCTTTGATTATTGTATAACCCGATGAAAGAAATAAAACCAACAAGAAATGTGCGTAAACTTATGCATTTCATGTGTTTAAAAGTGTGATTATGACTGGAACTAAACTGACGCGGACCGGAACGTAAATGATAACCCGGAGCGAAAATTATACGTATTTAGCATTCCTAAATCATGCGACACCGAACAACAATATATATACCGTCACACACACTTTGAATAAGATCATTTAAATTTGCTGACCAATCTAGGGAAATAGTATCAAACGTTTCAAAGATTATCCATAAGTTGTGCAACTCGGCTTTATATCAATATTTTCTCGTAATTACGAGAAAATGTTATCGTAATTTCGAGATATTTATCTCGTAATTACGAGATCTTTTCTCGTAATTTCGAGATATTTAACTCGTAATTACGAGATATTTTCTAGCTCGTAATAACGAGATCTTTTCTCGTAATTACGAGATAATGAAATGTGAATTATTTTTTTTACATGATACAACAGGCTTTCGTACTCTTTCGATTGTGAAATTTTTAACTGTTAAACATAATTTTGGTACTAATATTTAAGTGTAGCATTTCATTTTACTTAACAACTTAAGCTTCTATTTCATTCTAAAACACTGTTTATCAAATTTACTATTTAAATTCAAAGTGACACCAAGCCAAATAAAATTGTCTACAATATCAATGATTTCAGTATTACATTTCCAACAATAATTCTGTTATAATCAACCACTATTTCTGAACACAACAATTTTAGTTTTATCTACGTTCACTGTTACATTCCATTTAATGGTATATTGATACCAATAGTTAAGCCTATCTTGTAAGCCCTGTTCCGCCTCAGAAAATAAATCAGTGTCATCAGCATACATGAACATCAGCATACATGAACATCAGCACACATGAACATCAGCATACATGAACATCAATAAAGCAGTTTCTACAGATGTAGGCCGGTTTGAAGACGTGAGTTATCTCTCTTTGTATTCTAACATTTATGTGACTATGCCAACTTCCAGGTACCGCTATGAGGCTACACAATATTTTATAGTGTTGAGTGTGGATACTGCAATCGAAAACAGTTGTATCATTATCTGGATGCATGTGTCAAACGAAAAAAAAAATGGACGAATAACTTTTTCATCAATGCGCGTTTTCAGTCCAATTTTTCGTTTGATACATGCACCAAGAAAAGAAGTATAAGTTTCATTTCTTAATTCAAATATATATATATTTAAAAATTATCATATGTACTACATGTACATTAACTTAATTTTTTATGTTTTGAGTTGTATTTATTAGAGTGCTTGTTTAAACCGGTATATCGCAATGTGCATCGTACAGCTAAGCAGTATATATAAAGTCTTAATTATATTATGCTTTACATTTTACCACTCTACCTGTTATACAAGAACGACTTGCATGTACGCGTATACTAAACATTCCATGTATTTTCATAACATCGCACGTGCTTTAAAAAATGTCTTTTCATGAATAATTTCCTATATACACGAGTCCAAATATTCAAAATGAATTTTCTTCAAGGCAAATTCCCGTCCGAAGTGTCGATCCCAAGCCCGAGAAAAGAAGATGAGGGATTCTTTATTATTAAATTTTTTTGTGAGCACTTATGTCTTATATATTTAGTACATCAGAACACAATTAGGATTTGAAGGAAACATACATGTATGTTGACGGCTAACAATTCTGCATCTAATTTCCGTATTTAGTTGAAAATAACTTTTGAATAAAAGATAACATTTATTCTGATTTTTTAATTTCATTTTTTTTTTCAGCACCAGTGTATCTCTGATCGATTGCGCTTTTTAAAAATATAATTCAAAGTTTTAAATGTGTTTTGGAATTAACAGTATCACGATGAATAAATAAATAGCATGCATCAAAAGTATTAGGCATATATATATATATATATATATATATATACATGCAACATTTCTATTCAGTGAAAACCATGTACATGTATAATTTCCATTTCATAAAAAAATAAACATGATTATAACACAATTTACATTGACCGAATAAATAATGTCACGTGAATTGTGAACGGGGAAAGCACGAGATTTAGTCATATTCCTTCACTGAATGTTGTCCTTTGTGTCTAGACCCGCCCACATTGTTCATCATCATTCATTCATTGTTTCTTTTGGGGTTTGAAAATCAATTGATATTTTGACATTCCTCACGACAAATTACAAAGGGAATTATTAACAGTATTCAGAAACTATCGCCGGTGGCGGCAATTTGTAAATTTCTAACTTCTGTACAGTAGAATTGCTTTTATTGACAAGATGGAATGGGGGGGGGGGGGGGGGGGCGAATTTGATAACTGTCTCCCCTCATCGTTTGTTTTACCGCTTGTAAACGAATCCCTATCATTCTTACTTTGATTATTTGAAATAACGCATATTTTCCCGATTGTCGGCAGGGGCGAATCCAGGAATTGTTACTACGGGGGGGGGGGGGGGGGCACTTTATGAGGCAGTGGGTCCAGGGTGAAGCCCTGGTTGGGGCCCAGATGGCGAACCCCCCCCCCCCCCCCCCCCCGGCTTTTACAGATTTTATAGGACTTGAAATATTTCTCCTATTTAGTCATTTGTACTATTTTCTATCATTTTTTATGAGGTGAAATTAATAAAATTACGCAAATTTTAAGGTTTTTTGGAAAAAATTAAGTTCTCCCAATAATGTAATTCAAGAAATTAAAAGATTTTGTCATTCATTTCTACGGGAGTGGAAAAAAATATTGCTTCTTTTATCATTGAGTACATTTTTCGAATTATGATACCACGATTTACCTTAAATTTAAAAAAAAAATAGGGGGGGGGGGGGAGCGCCAGCTGCGCCCCCTTAAATCCGCCACTAGTCGGTGTTGTCTTGTTCTAATTCTCAAACTCCGTCCCGTTTCCATTCCGTCTTTTAGAACCTTCGTGTCATATAAAAAGCCGGCTATGTACAAAACACCTTTGGTTTACTACCCGCAAACTTTCGATCATTTGCACAGTTTTTATTATAGATAGGAAAATAATCGCTGTACAAACTTGCATTTATTTAGCTGGGGAGACTACACGTGATGTGACAATGCCTGTGTAAATGTGCTCTGTAGCGAATGTGAGCCTGCATGAGGTCACCCCCATGTCTTTTATTTTGAAGTTTAAAACTACATCGATTGCTGTCCCGATTTAACCAAGAAGATATTTAAAAACCCAAGGTGAAGGTTAAGCCGCAGATAGCGTCATATTAAGTCGAGAAGTGGCTAGCGTCTCTCTGATAATGGAGATCCAAAATACCCTAATCTACTTCATTCTCAAAGTGCATCTACAGGTAGGGACCACATAAATTGTAAATGTTCTTGAAATATTTCGACAATTCATTGTTGTAACCATATACAATGCCATACATGTTATATATTGATAGAATAATAAAAGTACTTTCGTTTTGCTAGTCCATTCAGTTGTAAAAGTTTTGTGATACAGGTGTTTTATAAGGAGGGCGGGGTCTCCTCCCCCGTGATGCTCGGATGTTAACACTGCAATATGATTAGCATATCCACTCTTGTAATCAGGGCTTCATTGGACTGGTCACATAGAAAGAAAATTCACCATTTCTGTAAATACAAGGACGGGATATAGATTTTGTGCTAGAACACGGATAATATAGCTCATAGTCAGTACCCCTCAGTAGTTGGGTAAATTATTAAGAATTTCTTTGAAATTAGAAATACTATTGTTTTATCACAATTTCTATTCCTTCTTGACCGTAAAATAATCATAGATTTATTACATTGTATACTTTGTTTATAAGCTGTATTTTCTTTGTAGTAGTTACCCCATATAATATTGTTGGTTATGTACAGATTACCCACACTTTTAACAAAAGAAAACACGCCAAACTACATGGTACAATGACTAATAAACAACAACAGTGTAGGCAGTATCAATTAGTACCTATCATAAGGGTTATCAAATATACGTTCATGATCAAAAACATAGAGTTCCATGTAAAACTTATACGGTACCAATTTTGATGCTCCAGATGCGTATTTCGACAAATAATATCTCTTCAGTGATGCTCAACCGAAATGTTTGAAATCCGAAATAACTATGAAGTTTTAGATCTAAATATAGCCAAAAACAGCGTGCCAAACAAGTGGAGCCAAATTCGTCCAAGGATAAGAGCTATGCATGAGGGAGATAATCCTTAATTTTGAAATGAATTTCTAAATTTTATAACAGCAATTAAATATACATCCGTATTTTCAAGCTAGTAACGAAGTACTTAGCTACTGGGCTGTAGAGACCCTCGGGGACTAACAGTCCACCAGCAGAGGCCTCGACCCAGGGGTCGTAATGTAAAACATACGGTACCAATTTTGATGCACCAGATGCGCATTTCGACAAATAATGTCTCTTCAGTGATGCTCAACCGAAATGTTAATCAAACTGTCAATAATCACCGTAAATACACGTTAGGTTAATGTAGTTCTTAGAATCCATCAGGGAAATTGCTTATATACCTCTAGAAATGATAATTCTGAAAGACAAAGACTGAAGTAGGATTCAAACTAAACTGGTGTCCGGCCCTTCCCATGATACTCCGCAGATGAGGGCCAAGGCACCAGGCTAGGTTTCGAACACAAGTCAGAAGCTGAATTCATTTAACCACTGAACTTATGGAAAAAATAAACAATGAGTGTTTTATATCACAGAACTATATACTAGCATTATATGATATATTTATGCTATTTGTGAAGGATATTATAATTTGTAGCAAAATATCTAATGTGATTAAATTATAGCTAGATTTAAACCGGGGTGGATATTAAGTAGGTCAATATCATAGTGCCTTTCCCATTCCGTAAAGGTAGTTGGCTTCAGCCCTCTGGGGCCTCGGCTCCGTTACTTTTAAGGAATACAGATATACTTGAACATTACATTATACTGTCTGTATCACATCACATTAGATCTAACTGAACTACATGCTTGTACATGTATATACAAATTAAAAATATACATGCATATAGAAATTAGCAACATGCATGTATATACATATTAAAAATATACATGCATATAGAAATTAGCAACATGCATGTATATACAAATTAAAAATATACATGCATATAGAAATTAGCAACATGCATGTATATACAAATTAAAATCATGCATGTATATAGAAATTACCAACATGCATGTACATGTATTTACAAATTAAAATCATGCATTTATATTCAAATTAACATCATGCATGTCTAGAAAAAATTAACGATATAAATATATAGAAAAATCAACAACATACTGAATATAGCAATTAATAACATTGATGTATATAAAAATTAACAACAACCATGTATAGAGAAATTAACAACATGTATCTATGTAGAAATTAGCAACATGCATTTATAATTATATATATAGAAATTAACAACATACATGTATATAGAAATTACCAACATGCATGTACACGTATATACAAATTAACATCATGCATGTATATACAAATTAACAACATAAAATGTATATACAAATTAACAACATAAAATGTATAGAGAAATTAAGAACATAAATGTATAGAGAAATTAAACAACATGCATCATAATAGAAATTGATAACATTCGTGTCTGTAAAAATTAATATAGATATTTACAACATGCATGGATGGGGGAATTCAGTATTTGAATTACAGTCATGTAATAGGAATTGCATATGATATGATAAATGTAAAATGGTTAATTACATCTTTGTTATCCAGGTCTTCAAATCGCTTACTATCTGACTAACAAAGATACAATCCTCCTTAATATGCGCTATAATATAGCTCTTATACTAACAAATTTAAAGGTGTCAGGAAGCTAGGGTCCTTATTCAATTAAGGACATAATGCTGAAATTGTTTAAATACAATCGTGGCTTGATTTAGCCAAGTTCGTCAATCAATAGAAGAATTATCACTATTCTGAAATACATCGGTAATGTTTAATGGGTGATTCCGAAATGTGTCACCATGCCTGGCACGTACAAAATTTAATATACTTCCATCTATAGATACATATACAGTAAAACTCGAAGATAGCGAACACGGATATAGCAAAATTACGGCTATAGCCAAGTGAAAACGATTTCCCCGGCAAATTCTATATATATTCTATATAAAATTCTGCGTTTATAACGAACGCAAATATATCGAAGTATATTCCTATTCCCCTTGAATTAAAAATGAACGTAAAAATCACCTTTTATAACGAATTTATTTTTTTCATTTTAATCTCTTCGTAATTTTAACAATCGCTTTCCATTGACATAAAGGATCCACACTTATTACAAAATTTATGTTGTATTTTTTTCAAAAAAGGTTGTTAACGCAAAACAATACTTACACATACGTTTAGGAAATATATTGTCGGTATTGTTTACTATTCTCGTTAATTAAATTTGAAGTTTGATTGCATTTATTTTATCGTACACTCCTTTATTTGTGTAAAGCAACAAGTAAATGTCAATTGCAATAAACTGTACATGTATGTATTGCGCAAAATTTTGTTGACATTTCTCTCTCGACATGTTCTTGCATGACTTGATAATCCATCAAAATAAATTAACGTGTATATTTCTTGTATAAAAATATTTCTTCTCGAATATATATATAGGCTTCATTTCCTTTAAAGACAATGCAAACGCAAGTATATCGATTGCTGCTTTCTTAGAGAACTGATATACATGTAGAACAAATCAGTTTTATAACGAATTCGTTATATTTGAATTATGAATTCGCTATAAACGTATAGCAAATTACGCTTATAGCGAATTTTTATAGAGGGTCCCCAGAAATTCGCTATATCAGAGTTTTACTGTATACATATATGTACGTGCAAAATGTACGTCCCTGTATACATCCATCCATTCATTCATCCATGTATATGTAACGGGTCAAAGAAGTAAATGAACACCCAACTCCCAAGTCCTGTTTCTCGAGTCCGAGTCTTGTATTTAAAATGATTTAATTAATGTACTGTACATAACATGAACTCTGAAATATACAATAAGTGATGGCAATATTTCATACAAGGATTTGTTTAGGGTCTGTAGGGGGCCGAAATAAGGCCCCATTCCCAATGTTAAAAAGCAGATATTTCCCCCATTTTTGCTTTGAAATTCCCAAACAATGAAAACAAATCGAAGTAGGTTAGCCTTATTGTATATTCTTGACAGGCCCACAGATTACAATTTTTGCTTCAAAATTGTTAAATAAACCAAACTGACAAAATTGAAAGTCAAACCCTGATGCACCCTGGTATGGTTTTCTCCCTACCTTTTTGTATGGAACAATGTCCCCAATTTCTAGCAAATGTTGCTATTTTTCCCAATAGAAGGGCCCAGGCCCTTGAAATGAAGAACTTGAAAAAACCCTGTCATAATAAATCAATGACAGTCATATAGACAATCAATAGTGTAAAATATGCAATATATACACATATAGAAATGAATATTACTTCTGTAAGAGTTATCTCCCTTACATGAATGAATTGGTATCTATTATAACATTTGATAGCGTATAATGTACTCAATAATATGTAATGATAAGTAGAAATATGATAAACATACTTTATAACACACAACACAATGTACCTGATTATGGATCAGGGTTCAGTCTGACTAAAATGGTCGGTGTTATACTCGTACAGATGTAGTATGGGTAAATGCCTGTTAATTAATAAAACATTTATATACCACAGGTATACTATATAATTTATTGTACAAAATAAACTATATACAACTTTGATTTATAATATACTCTCTCACTTATCACTTTTACTATTGGTAGAGTTTCAATTGAAATGCAGACAATTATAAAAATTACTTTAATGAAGTATGAATGTTAAAATTAATAGGTAAATGAATGGTAAAAAGAAACTTATAGTAGTATGTCGTGCATCTCAAGTCTTTGAATATCTGGAAAATACCAATTGTCTATAAGAAATGATTGAGTCAATCACGCTGGTAGTGCAATTTGGTAACTATACCAACACTGTTTTATCATACGGTTCAGAAATATGGGGTTTTCACAAAGTTCAAGATGTTGAAAAAGTG
>NC_079166.1:77310143-77372643 GCF_947568905.1 Ostrea edulis | reverse complement strand
AAAAATATGGAGGGGTCATTTAAAAATCTTAAGAACCACTTTGAAATACAATGCATGGAAACTTACAGATGTAGAGTAGATTCAAGTTTGCTCAGATCATGACCCCCAGTAGTAGGGTGGGGCACAATAAGTGATAAAGGATCAATGTTTCGCATGCCATGATGCATGTAAAATATAGGAAGAGTTTCTTCTCCAAAACTACTGGCAAGCATAACCTACTAAATATATCAAACTGTTCTAGGTAGGTATTTCATATTTTGTATGAAGATTCTTTATGACAAGACCTTATTATTCACTGACAAATTGGAACTTGTAACCTTGACCTTGAAGATTAACCTACTTTTTAAAAACCTGACCTATTCATTATCTCCTGAATTGCTTAAGGTTGATCTCTCATGTTTTGTATATCGATTCTTTATGACAAAACCTTGTTATTCCGAGAAGTTCCAACTTTTGACCTTGGAGTTAGACCTACTTTTTAAGTCACCTGAGTAAATTCAGGTGACTTATTGCAACTGATAGTCGTCTATCGTCGTGGTTAACAATTGGACATTTTTGATTTCTTGATAACTACCCTTCGAATTCCTTTCAAATTTGGTATGAAGTATCTTTGGGACAAGGGACAAACATTGTTAATTTCAGAACTCTTGCACCCCCCCCCCCCCCCCCTTGGACGTTATGGCGAGGCAAACACTGTCCAATTAAAAAACCCATCTTCTTTATCAACCGCACCTGTGTAAGAAAAACAAAATGCATGGTTGTGTAACGCAGGAAGGCCTCTTCAAATATTGTAAATTTCATGATCCCCGGGGTAGGAGTTCTGATCCCAGGGCGGAGCCAAATTTGGTATAGTGTTTACGTGTAAAACACTTGAATAACATCTTTTTTCATCATTTATTAATTTTTTATTTCACAAATATTGACATAAGACATATGAACACTTGTCATTTTTTTCTAACCACTTTCATACTCACACTTATACTTTTGTTGGTAAGTGCTTGCGTCTTTAATGTGATTGTAGAATAAAAACTATAACAATACGAAGTAAATAGATAAAAGTACATGTGGCCTCAAAAGTTAAAAAAAAGATATTGCTTAAAATAGCAAACTTATGATTTTTGTGTTGTCAAAAAGGGTTTTCCATACATGCCAGGTATTTTCAAACTTTAGTATTTCTAATTTCTGATACGCATAACGGCATCCATTGCCTCTGAGAATTGGTACACGCCTCCCGGTCCTCCAGTCCTCTTTAGCTGAACCTGATTTCGCACCATGATAGAACAATTGGGATCATATACATTGGTTATATATTGTGACTCTTCAAATTGATGTTGCCCTTCGGATATCAGAATAATGATTATAACATGTTGAAATATGAAAATGTTTATTGTTAACTTAACTTCTTGCACTGGCTGTGCTTGTATTTCAATAAACACGTGTAAATTATAGCGAAGAGGACTATTCCGATACTAAAGTAAAGGAGGTTATTATAGAGGGTGAAAACTGACTATATAGTGAGACTTCTCCCAGAAGTCTGGCTATGTAGTGAGAATTCACCGGGGAAAGTCTCACTATATAGCCATTCTTCCTGGGGAAGTCTCACTATATAGCCACTCTTCCTGGGGAAGTCTCGCTATATAGCCACTCTTCCTGGGGATCTCTCAATATATAGCTACTCTTCCGGGAAAAGTCTCATTATATAACACCGGTACGGCGTCCAGCCAAAACAATTCAAGCAATGAAACAGTTTTTGATAAATAAATCATAAGTTCATAAATATGTGTTCTTTCGTTTCTTAATTCTTGATAATTGCATTCTACATTTGAGAAATTCGTCTCTTAACGTCAATAGGGGATTTTCGATTCTCCCATGTCGGTGTTTATTCTGCATTTAGTGACTAGTGTGTTTTATTTTTTAGCCATAGTTATTTTCGGTTTATCATCATTAACAGAAATTCAGATGAAGCAGCAAGGTTATGTTAAACAAAAGGATAGGCTAAGTTATACTGTATACTGCCCGTTATTATGATAACTCCGTTTGATTTACTGATTTACATTTACTCATTAGGTAATTGTTTGGAAGTCAGCGAAGGAGAACTTTTTAAAAGAAGTTGTGCAGGGTTTGTTGAAGGCTGTCCAGAGACGCATTTCAAGATTAATACAATATACAAATGTAAGAAAATATGTGTAATTCAACACGATCTTAATATTTTTACAATCAACAACGCGATATGATATCAAGAAGTATTTTAGAATATTTACACCATTCCAATTTGTTTAGATCCCGCCTGCCTGACAATCAACACAGACTACAAATGCTATATTGCTGACCCGTCTTGTCCAAATAAGTAAGTTATGAACATGGATTAATAACGTGATACATTTGATATATTGGGTTTATACTTAATATCTATTACAATTATGATAGAACATGGGAGTTCACTACAGAGGACACCTGGGGAAGCTCTATAACAAGCTTCGAGACGACCTTCTCTAACACAACAGAGAAATATGACTCTACAACGCTACCTACAAACGCCGTACCTGTTGGGGCGATTGTTGGAGGACTGGTAGCTTTTCTGGTCATCATTGGAATTGTAATAGGATTCGTTGTCTGGAAAAGGAGAAAGAAACGGAAGAGAACAGGTACAATCATTGTCATGCTATGTATTAATAAGAGAAAGAAACGGATGAGAAGGGATAAACCAGGTACAATCATTGTCATGCTTTGTACAAATATGCTTTAAAAACAAAATCGTGATTTTTGTTGTATGTGTAACAACTTTCATCGGCAATGGTTTCTTTTTGATCTTCTTTTAAAATAAAACTCATTCGTCAATGCCTTAATATTACATAAACACGTGTCTTTTCTTATAGGTAATACAGAGGAGGCGGAGGTGGAGTTGTTAGGTAATTGCTCTTTTTAGTATTGCTCATTTAGAAATATGAATATAAATATTTATATAAGAAGATTGAATTTCAAACAGCCATAATTATTTCATATTCTGATAATTTTGCAGTTTCAATGAAACATCCTGAAATCTGCGTCGTGTCCAAAACTGATCACAATATGGTATCAATTAGTCGTTTTTCATTCGTTCCGTACAAGTACATCCCGAATACGTTTGTAGTGTATTGGTCATTGTATTCCTTGACAATGGAAAAAAAATAAACAAGAGAAATAAGTACCTTAACAAGCCACATCCGATAAAAACACGATAAAACTCCAACGAGCAAGGTAATGTCCTGATCACCGATAATGGTGCATTTTCTGAGTGTTAAGAAAGAAAAGATGAACATAAAGTATAGAGTAAATGATAAGTATCATAATGCAACCGTCATGACAGTTTCGTTTTTAAATCTCTCTGGTAAACCCTGAAATATTACATTTAACGTTAAACATAGGACAAGGAAATCTTATATTGTTAAATTAGTATCACAAGTTGTTCCAGACAAAAATGGGACAAAACAACCTTTCATTGATTTACCTATTGAAAGTTATTTATGCCGTATCATTTTGACATTTTCATAGACTCATAGAAATAAAGAATATCTTTATCAAACTGTAAAAGTTAGACATTTTATGCAAATTATAGGAAGATAAAAGTAATCGAACTCACTTTTTATTCATAATTCATTGTCCAAATAGTGTAATGAACAGTCGTTTCGACAGAAGACGTGGTAGAGAAAACAACTTTAGCAATGGACGTGTGAGGGAGAGTCAAATTACATATTTATCATGAACTATTTTAATACGACGCATATGGGCATATAGTAAAACAAATCTAATATTTCTAAAGTGCTTTCCCCCCTACACTTGCAAACAGCCTTGATAAATGTCAATCATTCATATATGTGCTGTAGAAAAATCAACGTATTCTCTCTACATCGAATATATTAGTCCATGCTTAATACCCATGGATAATATGTGAAATTGCGGAATAATATCATTGCACATATATATAGCTTTTGCACAAAGGATCCTGACTAGAAAAAAAAACTTCCTTACAATCTCAACAGTATCTGATGGCACACCACTTATAATGCATGCGAAGACTGAGACGGAAACTGACACACTGGTGAAAGACGTTATCCCTGTGGCCGAGTGGGTTGGAGACGATATCTGTTTGTTCGAGTTGGAAGAAGGTAAGATTCTGATTTGTTTGACAACAAACTGTACCTACCATGTCAGTTTCTTCATAAATACGTGCTATTAGATTAGCATCATTTTTGTTGGAAATCAATATATTTTCCCTCCCATTATCATTTTTGTCATTTTTATGCCCCGTCATGGATATGGCCGGAACATTCAGTGTTAGCGATGCCCGTCTTCCATCCTTCCATCCCTCTGTC
The DNA here is from genome assembly GCF_947568905.1 of Ostrea edulis. Taxonomy (NCBI): domain Eukaryota; kingdom Metazoa; phylum Mollusca; class Bivalvia; order Ostreida; family Ostreidae; genus Ostrea; species Ostrea edulis. The sequence continues at coordinate 77,368,291 of NC_079166.1, read as the reverse complement.
CTCCCGTCTGTCCTTCCGTGTCACGTTGTGTTTAGCTCGTTTCAAAGAAACTATTCAAAATATCTTTATCATGCCTTACCTGCTGATGCATATTGGAGGCATATATTCAACTGTAACGATATTTGTTTTACCTTAACAATTTCTTTGACCTCACTTTCCCTTATTTGGTGTTTAGTTCAGTTTCATATTAAATATTAATACTATTTTAAGTGTATATTGACCGGGATCAATTTGTGTAATTCACATGTTTATTTGCTCATTTGCAAACGAGTCATTAGTAAACGAATGTATGTATATTTTGGTCTACTACGTCATTTTGTTTAAACGTGGTTTATTACGTCATTTGTTTTGATCATGATAATAAATGACGTGTTTACTTAAAACGTGGTGTGTTAAATTATTAGACACTTCAATGATTATCCAGAAACAATAACTGAGCAACGGAATGCAACAAGTTTTGCTCATATATGGGTTTTTCTACTTCCAAAATGCGGAACATAAATATATTTTATGAAAACTATTTTGCTGATACATATTAGTAGTAATATCTGTTCAACTGTAGCATTACTTGTTGACATCGATCTTCGCTGTGATATTCACCTCAATATTCCCTATTTGATGGTTACCTCAGTTTCAAAGCAATTAATGAAGATGTGTTGCCCTTTTCTGAGTACCATCGTGTCATACAGTGTGTGTAATGTCAGTTTGTGACATTCATGCATATGTATATGAAAGGTGAAGATGACGAACAGTGTTCAATCTGATAACTCCTATAAGCAATACAAAATAGATAATTGGGCAAACACGTACCACTGGACACACCAGAGAAGTAAGCATCCCCTATACAAATTTCATGTGAACATAGATTGCTTTTTTGTTCTTTTTTAAAAAGTAATTTTGAATAATGATAACTTTTTCTATTGATAGCTAGGTAACATTTGACCTATGCAAAATTCATATTTATCTCTAAGGCCATTTTCTTCGACATTTTGTAACTTTAAGTAATATTCAGAGTGAAATGAAGTGGTGATACGTGAGTCAAAAAGTTCAAAGATATCAACAATATTTTTAAAAAAAAATCATTTTTGAATTAGAACACTTCACAATTCCATAGAGATAATGCATTAGATTGATAAGGGAGAATGTTTGAAAAGTTTTTTTTTGCGTGACATGACTTGTAAACAATTGTGATTAAACTATATGAAATTTTTTCGAGTAAGTAACAATAGAAAAGAGAGTTTTAAAAATTATTTTTATTTTGTTTCCAATTGTGATATGACTTGGACATAAATCAGCTTTACCTCTATTAAAAGCTAGCACCACATCAAACTAAGTTCAATAAAGGTTTAAACACCGGAACATGTACTAATACAATGAAGCGAATTACCTCTTGAAAAATCACAGAATTTCTCTTCTAATTCTTGATTTAATGAATGAAGAAGTGAAGAACAACTCACTCTCTCCATTGAATACCTAAAATGTTTATTTTACACAAATGCAATTTTCCCCCTCATTCGCCCTTTCGGGCATCTTAATCTGCATGATTGATTCTGAGCAAAATAGGTTCGGTATTATAATTGTTTCCATAAAATAAATAAAAAAAAAAACTATTTCCCATTTTGAATTGGACAGAATATCGGGCCATTAAATGGTACCGATAAAAAACCTGATTGTTTCATATTGCATTACATATGTCACATGTTCCTTCTTGTTTTTAATGGGAAAATGACAATACCCATATATTGAGACCATGTGAATCATTACTAATTTGAATAACATGTTTGAATTATTATCTACGGGTGTAAAACAAACACATGATATAGTTCAGGGTTCCGGGTTTGCCCTACCCTCAATTCTATATTCTTTTAGAATTGATGAAATTAGTCATTGTTACCCCAGTAATTGGCTTTTTCATCGATGATTTTACAAACTACAGACTAGATAGTTTTCCAAGGCACCCATGATGTGATCTATAAATAACGATGTTGCAATTCACACATAAACACGGTATATCATGATTATGTTCCTGCTATATCGCGGGGAAGCCATTTTAACGATGAAGCGTTATTAACTAGCACTATGTTCTTCCACGTCTTCTTGTGAGATGTGTATTTATTGCTTATTTGATACTTGATGAAAGGTGAAGATGAAAAACAGTAATCAATTTCATAACTCCTATAAGCAATATAAGATAGAAAGTTGGGCAAACAAGAACCCCTGGACAGACCAGATATATTTTAATTTACATAAACTCCCCCGATAAATCAGGTGATTAATGCTTAACAAGAGCGATATATTAATATATGAGTATACACCTTTCCTAAAATTGTATGTTTTCCCTCTTCCATGGGCGACATGTTTAAATTAGACTTTATGAATGTCTGTTTGCTAAACTACTAGTCTGTTCGTTTGTCCCTCACAAAACCTAATAAACGTGTTTCTTCCTGTATGACTTATCAGATAAACTTAAAATTGTATACATGGTTCATTGTCATTTGTAATATTCGTATTGTCGGGATGTGAGGATGCAATTATTTTCCTAAAACACGCAATGGATCTAAAACGATTTGGGGATGTAAAATAGCTTGTGAATATTTCTCCTATATGGCTTATCCGATAGAGTGCATATTGTCGAAACAGGGGGTTCAATTATTATCCTTAAAGTTACAGTGGATGTAAGAGGGATGGGGGTGTACAATAGTTTGTGAACACTTCTCCTCTAACACATATATACAGATGGAAAATGTCGCATAGCCTTGGAAGTATGTACAATACTTCATTATCGTTTAATGGCGTCCACATTGTTCTGACTGAGGTATCTAATATTTTCCTAAACATTACAGTGGGACCAATCTAAGATGAGTGTTTAATAACTTTTTATAGGCTTTTATATGCTTACTTTCTTACTGGTACTTCAGCATAGAAATCATTATTGTTTTTATAATATCAAACAATGTCATTGGTAACATGGATGTTAAATCTTTTCTCCACTTTTTTTCCTTAATCCACAAAGTGCAGTTCATAATCTCTATGATCCTGTTTATGCTTCCTTCCACATTCCACATTCATTAGGGGACTGCCACGGTGGCCGAGAGGTTAGAGCATACGTCCTGCATGCGATAGGCCGGGGTTCGAATCCCGGCCGCGACAGACCCAAGTCGTTAAAACGGGTAGTGATAGTTCCATCGCCCGACGCTCGGGACCAAGTGTGAATGTCACGGGTCCTCGGAGATGACCTTATAAACGGATTTCCCGTGTCACAGTAGGTGTGGCACGCTAAAGAACCCTCACTGCTCAATGGCCGTAAGTGCCGAACATAGGCCTAAATTTGAAGCCCTTCACCTGTCTTGGTGACGTCTCCATATGAGTGAAAAATCCTCGAGGGAGACGTTAAGCAAGATACAATCAATCAACCACATTCAATCGTGAGGTGACGTCACCAATAGAAATTTAGGGCTTGAAATTTAGGCTTATGTTCGGCGCTTACGGCTATTCAACAATGAGGGTTCAATAGCGTGTCACACCTGCTGTGACACGGGGCATTCATTTAAGGTCATCTCTGAGGACCTGTAACATGCACACCTGATACCGAGCGTTTGATAATGAAACTGCCACTACCTGTTTTAAAGACTAAGGTATGTTGCAGCTGGGATTCGAAGCCCGACTTTCTGCATGCGGGACGAACGCTCTACTCCTAGACAACCGTGGCGGTTTTGTTTTCAATAGATACAACTTATATACTTGAAAGAAATCTTAAAGTATTACCGCTCTAATTACTTCAATTGTCAAATGCATGTTATCAAACACTTGTGGATAAACAATTACTACTGGAACATCTATATGTGTGGATATTGAGTCACCATGGTTTAACATTGTAAAGAATATTCCTATAGGATACTATTGTCAATTAGTTATTCAAATTCGGTTATTTACATGCATGTTGGTGACATGATGAAAAAAAAATAGCATATTTAAAAGTTCGAAGATTGCATAAATGGAGTAAAGCAGCAGAAACATGAAACAGTTAATGTGCCTTTTTCCAGAACATGGTTTCATCATATATTTATATACTATATTCCTGATAAGCAATGGTGTAAGTTAAAAAGAAAGATATGTAAGGTGTCAAGAAGGACGAGACAGCTGATAAACACACCAAGAAGACTCATATTGGTGTTAGAGAATCGCTCCGTAAATACAAGTTCTAAATGGTTTATTGATCTTGCAATGTATGGAATATTAAAAAAGATGAATGATGGAAAGGGAACATATGCTAATATAATACCTCAATATGATAGTTATATACAACGCGTTATCTGATTGGTCTAGAGAGTTATATACAAGGGACGATAAATAGAGAATAACACATGGCAAAATCTGAATCATACCCCATATTAACCCGATATTCCAATATCAGCCTACGACCCTCGGGGTAATACTGTTGATGATTGATATCGGGTATGCTGCAGATTTTGCCATATTTTGTTTTTTGTTTTTATTAGATATTTGAAAATAGTGACCATAATTCATATACATCTTAAAATATCAATAAGTAATGCAATACAATCTTATAGTTCACTGACGGATAAAAGTAAAAACAATCATCAAATTTATTTGAAATAGCACTTTTAATGAATTTATTTTTTTTTAAAAAAAATAGCAATTTAGATAACCATTATTAGTAATAGGAACATTGTTTCAGTTCCTTTTAGTTTTATCTTACTATTTAATAAAATTTATAATTACATTTTCTTTCATGGTGGCACTTGTAAATACGTCTTTACGTTGTGGAAATGGAACTGATGCACTTGTAGACATGTTGTTTACAATGTCAATATTGAATTCATAGTTCACTATTTTTTAAGAACGTCGTGAAAACCATTAAACTCACTGATTTCCTCTGCTGCATCTGTTGTGTCACCCTTTGAATAATTCCTCAGTAGGTCTGAAAGCATTTTGGTTTATTGAGAGTTCACAAAATATCACGTTCACACCAAGATCACCTTTAGTAAAAGCATTTGATTACTATCCGTATTTGTTTTGAAAAACAAAATGCAGTAACACCACTGACAGAAAGAAAACCCCACGTACTTCTTAATCTGCTTCAGAAATCCATCAAATATAGTAAATTATGAAGAAATGGCAACAACTACTTCTGTTGTCTCTCACAGAACGGGATGTAATATGGTGGATTACTAACTACAATGCCTGTCAATAAAGATGACAACTCTTTTTGTTATAAACAAACTCCAATAACATAGTATTCTTGTGTATTTAATGTCATATCACTTTTTTAAAAGTTTAGATAATCATCCTATCATGCATTTTATAAATGCATATTCTTCTCTAGTTAGTTCTTATTTTGAGGGTGTAAATATGTTCACACAAGAATGTAATTGGCCAGTGAATGTGATAAAACCATGACTTTAAATGCAGCAGTTATTGTAAATATATCCTATAGCAGCAATAAACAAAACGCACTCCATAGATTGTATTGTAATTGTATCATGTGGTGGTTGACTGTGTGATTGATTGGATATTGTTTGACGTCCCTCTCAAAAATATTTCTTCACGCATATGGAAGCGAAGATAACGAACAGTCTTTAATTTCATAAGCAATACAAAATAGAGAGTTGAGCAAACACGGATCTCTGTATATACCAGAGGTGGGAACAGATGTGTAGGAGAGGTAAGCAGCTCCTGTTGACCGGTCACACCCGCCGTGAGCCCTATATCGTGATAAGGTAAATTTGCGAAATGCTGACTTTAGACGAGATTGTTGAAACCTCTGAACCATCAAATTGTTTGGCAGTAGCCTGTCTCGATTTAAAAACTGATAATACGCAGACCAAGCTATTGCGTAGCGAATCAGTTGAGATATATACACACTATACGTAGGTGATAATGGAATATTGCTACATGTATGTATTACAACATGTTTACATGAGATATTGAGAACTTCAAGGCTAATTGGGAACAAGGGAGGGTTGAATTCAGATTTTCACCAGCATCGTTATAATAGTATTTATTTTTGTCATTAACTTTATAACACAGTAAAACATTAAAAAAAAAACCTTTATTTGATGTGTTTTATTTACAATCAATGCATGGAGTGATCTAAAAAAAGTTTCTTCCTTTTCTCGTTTTGATGAGGCAAATATACACAACGACAGGGTAATCTTGTCATCACCATTGATTGAGACATTGTATGTAGACGTAATTATATGCGATACCCACACATTTGAATTCAGAAACAAACCCTCAACTACACTAAACGTCGACATAACTGACTTGGTATTTTGATTACCTCTCCAGAATCACTGGGCCAATTATAATCAAACTTGTCCAAAAGCATACTTAGGTGTAGGGCTATCAAGTTTCTGAAGGGCCATCCTCCTTTCAAAGTGGAGAAAATCACAAAAATGAAAAATAGGGTGGGGTCATTTAAAAATTCTTCTCAAGAATCACTGGGCTAGAAGATCTGAAATTTACATGAAAGCTTCCTTTCAGGGTTCTTAAAATTATGACCCCGGGGTAGGATCACGTCACAATAAGGGATCAAAGTTTTACATACAAATATATAAGGAACTATCTTTTAAAATGTTCTTAAGAACCACTGGGCCAGAAGAGTTGGGATTTATATTTAAGGTTGGTCGATCCTCATGTGATGTCATAGGTTTTTGCAAAAATCTTAATAATTCAAACTTTGTGCATGATAGAAATATATATTTCTAAGGAATTTCAATCACTGGATATAATAAAAAATCTGGTAAACTATTAATTCTGAAAAAGTTTATATTTTCCATAGATAATCAATTATTTATGACTAAAAAATTGTTGTCAAGGGCAATAACTCCTATGCTGGAATTTCGTCTACTGGATGTCTATTATACATTGGTTTCTCTAATATCCACAGTTAATCTATACATATTTATGAATTAGCAGTTTTTTTAAAACTGTTGATAACTAAATTTTGTCATTTCAACAAGTTCTTATCTATTTTTATTATTCTGTTTTACGAAAATGTGTGATTTTCTGATGTTGATGTATACTTCTGTTTTTGTATGTTTGACATCTATAAAAAGGTGGCAACATATACATTTTCTTTGGTTATTGATTAAATTAAACTATATTGAGTGGAAATTAATAAAGTTTTTCCACTTTTAACCATTAATATTGATAAGTTACATGAGGATGGAGCTACCTTAAGCTTCCTGACGTAGTGCAGATTCACGTTTGTAAAAGAGCATAGCCCCCGGGAGTAAGATGGGACCATTATAGTGGATCAAAGTGTTGCATACAAATACAATCTTTAAAGATCTTCTCAAGAACTACTGGTCCAGGAAAGTAGAAATTAACTTGAAAGCTTCCTGACATAGTGCAAACTCAGGTGTGTTCACGTCATGGCCCCTAGGGGTAAGATGGGGCCACAATAGGGGATTGACGTTTTACATGCAAATATATAAGGAAACTCATTTAAAAAAGCATTCTCCTCGAGAACCACTGGACTATAGGAAAGTACATATTTACATGAAAGCGTCCTGATAACATTACAGACAAGTATACAGAGAACATGTTTAAAAATCTTAGCCAGGAAAGCTGAGATTTACATCAAAACTTCCTGACAAAGTACATGTTAAACGTTGTTGAAATCATGACCCCTGGGGCTAGGATGGGGCCACAATCAGAGTTTTATACATATATAAATAGAAAAAATAATCTTTAAAAATGGTCTTTATAGGAACCAATAGGCCAAAGAAAATTAGATTTGTATGAAAGCTTCCTGACATAGTGCAGATTCAAGTTTGTTCAAATCATACACCGGTGGTAGGATGGGACCACAATAGGGGATTAAAGTTTTACAGACAAATATATCGGAAATTCCTTTGAAATCTTATTCTAAAGAACCACTAGGCAAGGGAAGTAGATATTTACATGAAAGTTTCCTAACACAATGCAGATTTAAGTTTCCTAAATTCTTGAGCCCTAGGGATAAAATGGGGTCACAATAGGGGATCAAATTTTTACATACAAATATACAGGGGAAACTCTTTAAAAATATTCTCCTCGAGAACCACTGAATTAGAAAAGTAGAAATTTACATGAAAGCTTCCTGATAACATTACATAAAAGTATATATAGAACATCTTTAAAAATCTTCTTCTGAAGAATTATTGAGCCATATAAGTTAAAAGGAAAGGCAACTCAAAAGCTTTTTACATGATAAATGCTAGGAATAATCATATGATAAAGATTTGTCATACATTTCTGTTAATATATGGCCTAGATAAGCTTCCGTACTAATTTGAAGACGTCAAAAATTGAAATTCCGGCGATCTGTAGAGGCTGCCATGATGTGTAACTCTTTTTAAAAGAGCTTATTTTGAATTACATGTATTTTGGACTTTATGGGTATGCAAGACGTTGACATGTATTAGAACTATTTTCAACAACAAAAAATAATTAAATCAACTCGTGTAGCTTATTTGGAGGGGATGGGTCCTGAACCCAAGCACCTGTGAGATCATCAAAGTTGTGCATGTGGTAGATTTTACGAATAAATAGGTTGGTGCCTTCCTGGAAAGCAGTTAATTACACTAATGCGAAGGGGAGATGTGAATAAAGGGTTGGTAATTTTGTTTTGTTTTTTTTCCGAAATTTACGACTCAACCATGTCATTTGAAACTAAAAGACTACGTAAACTTTGGATCCATCATTTGCATAATGATAAGTTGAGGTTCAAGACATATGTATGAAGAACGTTTACCGTCTGCCTTGTCTTCGACTCTACCGAACATCTTCTTTTCTCAATTTCTTCTTGCGAAAGAACGGGCTCCAAACTTAACTGTTCGTGACTTGTCATCCTTACAGTGCTGTTGATGAAATAAACCGGAATAGACGGTGTGACGTCATAAATTAAACCTCAATGGCCACTCTCTTAGCGGCGGGTAATTTAAGATACATGCTAGATTAATATTGATTTAATTGTTAATCAAGGGTTTCTGTTGTTAAAGACTGTCAATTACGATATCAGTAAGTAATACTTTATTCATAAAGGAAAATATGTGATTAGGGTTGCCTTTCCCTTTAACATATAAATGACAGCTTCCTGAGACAGTGCAGATTCGGGTGTACAAAACTCATTGCCCCTGGGGATAGGTTGGGGTTACAATAGAGAATCAAAGTTTTACAGGGTTATCTATGGAATTTTTTTTAAAATGTGGGTCAAGGTGCCTCAGGTGAGCGGTGTGGCCTATGGACCTCTTGTATGTAAAACTTATGGGGTACCAATTTTGATGCACCAGCTGCTCATTTCGACAAATAATATTTCTTCAGTGATGCTCAACCGAAATGTTTGAAATCCGAAATAACAATGAAGTTTTAGAGCTATTATAGGGAACAACAGTGTGCCAAAAAGTGGAGTCAAATTCGTCTAAGGATAAGAGCTATGCGTGTGGGAGATAATCCTAAATTTTGAAATGAATTTCTAAATTTTATCACGGCAATTATATATACATCCGCATTTTCAAGCTAGTAACGAAGTACTTAGCTATTGGGCCGTAGAGACCCTCGGGGACTAACAGTCCACCAGCAGAGGCCACGACCCAGGGGTCATAATGTAAAACTTATACCGTATCAATTTTTAGGTCACCTGAATTCATTCAGGTGACCTATTGCTATCTGTTTTGTCCGTCGTCGTGCGTCGTGCGTTAACATTTGAACATTTTCAGCTTCTTCTCTGAAACCCCTGAACCAATTTCAACCAATTTTGGCATATAGCATCTGTGGGTGAAGGGGAACAAAAATTGTGAAATTCGTGGTCCTTGCCCCCCTGGGGCCTGAGGGGTGGGGCAAAAACCATCAAAATGAGTGTAATTTTAAAAAATCTTCTTCTTTACTCTTGGACATCAAGAAGCCAAACTGTGGGCATAATTATAATGAGCATTGAGCCCTCTACCAAAATTGTGAAATTCATGGCCCCTGGGGCAGGGGTTCTTGTGTTAGGGTGGGGCTCTATTGGTCATATAGTGAAAATGTAGAAATTCTTTGAAAATCTTCTCTGTCTCTGGGTATTAAGTATACAAACTAATAGCATGGTAATGATGAGCAAGGATGCCTCTTTATACCCCCCGCAACAAGTTGTGGGGGGGGGGGGGGGTATACTGGAATCGAGTTGTCCGTCTGTCCGTCCGTCCGTCCGTCTGTAGACGCAATGGTTTCCGGGCTCTAAAGTGTTATCCTTTCCACCTACAGTCACCATATCATACATATGGACTACCCATGGGATGAAAATGTTCAATATCGATTTTAGGGTCAAAAGGTCAAAGGTCAAGCACACTGGACATTGAAGTAGCAATATGGTTTCCGGGCTCTAAAGCGTTATCCTTTCCACCTACAGTCACCATATCAAATATATGGACTACCCATGGGATGAAGATGTTCCCTGTCGATTTTGGGGTGAAAAGGTCAAAGGTCAAGCGCACTGGACATTGAAGTAGCAATATGGTTTCCGGGCTCTAAAGCGTTATCCTTTCCACCTACAGTCACCATATCATATATATGGACTATTAATGGGATGAAGATGATCCCTATCGATTTTGGGGTCAAAAGGTCAAAGGTCACGCGCACTGGACATTGAAGTAGCAATATGGTTTCCGGGCTCTAAAGCGTTATCCTTTCCACCTACAGTCACCGTATCATACATATGGACTACCCATGGGATGAAGATGTTCCCTATCGACTTTGGGGTCAAAAGGTCAGAGGTCATGCGCACTGGACATCGAAGTAGCAACACTCAGAAAAGAGGTAGTTTATACCTATTACCAACACCCTTTGGGAGATTGGGGTAAGCGGGGGGTATTCTTAGTGAGCATTGCTCAAGTACCTCTTGTTAAAAATTGTGAAATTCATGGCCCCTGGATCAGGGGGTCTGGTGCTAGGGTGGGGCTCTATAAGTCATATAGTGAAAATGCATTTATTTCTTTGAAAATCTTCTTCTCAGTCCTTGGGTATTAAGTAGACAAACCAATAGCATGATTATGATGAGCAAGGATGCCTCTTTCAAAATTGTGAAATTTATGGCCCCTGGGTCAGGGGTTCTGGTATTAGGGTGGGGCCCTATTGATCATATAGTGAAAATGCATTTTATTTCTTTGAAAATCTTCTCCTCTGCTGCTGGGTATTAAGTAGACAAACTAATAGTATGATAATGATGATCAAGGATGCTTCTTTCAAAACTGAAATTTATGGCCCCTGGGTCAGGGCTTCTGGTGCAAAGGCGGGGCTGACCACATAGCTATTCAATGTTTCTTCCATCCAAAAGTAAAATTCTTATATTTAAACACAAACCTAATTCAAACATTGGAAGGTTGTTACATGATACTCAGGTGACCTATAAGGCCCCTGGGCCTCTTGTTAATATTTCCCCTCCTCCATTTAGTTGCATCTTACAACAAGCAAGAGGAACTGAGGACCAATTCTAACCCGGGTCCTCACGGGATATGTAAATTATTGGTTGTATATTGTTTAATGTTTCACTCGAATTCTTTTCATTGATAAGGAGACGTCCCCATTGCTAATGGCGAGCTGCTAATTTTGGTCCATCCTCGGCGTTTACGACCTTTTAGCAGTGAGGGATCTTTATCGTGCCACACTTATTGTGACACGGGGTCTAAATTTTTAGATTTCTTTCTAAGACAGCCCAAATTAATCGCCTCTGACGACAAACAAGGGATACTGAGGAGCTATTCTAACCTGGATCCCTATGTGATGGTATATGCAGATATCCATATTGTCAATGTATGCGATGTGCAGATATTCATATTGTCTATATACGCGAAATGCAGATATTCATATTGTCAATATAAGTGATATACAGCTATTCATATCGTCGATATATGCGGTATACAGATCTTCATATTGTCAGTATATGGGGATCCAATTATGTTCCTAAAGGGTATAGTGAATTTAAGATGGTTGTGGACTGTATAAAAAGCTTGTGAATACTACTCCTATATGGCTTACCCGATAATTGTGAAACTGTGCACAATGCATCATTGCTATTTGTAGATATATATATTGTAAGAACAGGAGTGTCAATTATTATCCTTAAAGTTATAGTGGACCTAAGAGGGATGAAGGATGTAAAATAGCTTGCAAACACTTCTCCTCCTACATATACATATATTATCACATAGCCTTGACATTTTGAATAACAGTTCATTGCCATTTAAGAACATTCTGACATAGTTTTGAATGAGGGATCTAAACTTTACAATGGATCTAAGAGGAGTGTTTTATAGCATTTTATGTAGAAGGACATGTGCACATTTTATTGGTACTTCAGCATACCAGTAATTATGTTAGTATCATATACAACAATGGCATTGGTCACATCGATGTTGAATCTTTTCTCCATATTTTTCTCAATGCACAAAGTGCAATTCATAATTTATATGATCCTGTTCATGCTTTCTCTCAAATTATATGCAGTCCATTAAGGAAATGAGATGTAACTTGGAGCAATTACAATTTGGGGTGGAGGGAGACATTCGGTTTTAATAAAAACAAACTATATTTGAAATAAATACGAGTTAGCTCTTTAGCTACTTAAAATTTTAACTGCACGATATCTAATATTTATATGAAACCAATTATTACTGGAACAGTTCAGTGTATGAATATTGAGTCACGTGATCGTGTGACATAGTAACGAATATTCCTTTAGGATATAAATGTTCATGATTTCAGTTAGTTAATTAACATCTGGATATTCAATGGATGTTGGTGATATAATAAAAATACCATAGTTACAAGTGAGAAGATTGCATTATTAGAGTAAGCCAGCAGAATTATCCAAACAGTTAATAACTTCTGTTGGAGACCACGATTTCATCATTTATAGAGTATATTCCTGATAAACAGTACTTTTGGTTGAAAATGAGGTGTTAGCGAAAACAACAGATAATATGTAAGGTTCCAAGCATGACGAGACAGCTGATAAATACACCAAGAAAACTCAAATGGGTGTTAGAGAATTGATACGCAAACTCAATTATTCAATAGTTTATTGATCTTGCAATGTATGAAATATGCAAATTAATATGCAAAATGGAAAATGAACATACGCTACTGCAAAGAATGGTATACACGAAAAATGATACATTTTTGAGTGAAGTTCTGGAGAGTACTATATTTACTTCTACAGTATGCCAATAGCTGAAAAACAAATTCCCTTTCTATAAACTGATTTTCCCCACTGAGTTTTGTCCGAACTATAGTGTACATAAAAGAGATGCTAGTATCTTTTCCCGATCTGCTCGAAGCTTAACTTGACTTTGTATTTCCTTCTGCTTGTTCATCTTTGATATTTCCACTTCATGTCCAATGTGGCCTGTGTAGCACCTTGCTGTGTAATTCTTCACCGACTGCCTTGTGAGAACCAGCATCAAGTTATCACGAATCCTTCCTAACCATGTGGCCTTTCCAGTATCAATGTCATTAGTCATTCCCTTGGTGAACATGTCTGTTGTTTGTTATACTCCGCCATTCTCAACACTAACTGTTTGGTGTCCATTGTTCGTTTATTCTTCTTGGTTTCATCCGGCCCATTGACTACATAGTAACATGGGATGAAGATGTTCCCTATTGATTTTGGGGTCAAAAGGTCAAAGGTCAAGCACACTGGACATCGAAGTAGCAATTTGGTTTCCGGGCTCTAAAGCGTTATCCTTTCCACCTACAGTCACCATATCATACATATGGACTACCCATGGGATGAAGATGTTCCCCTATTGATTTCAAGGTCAAAGGTCAAGCGCACTGGACATTGAAGTAGGAAATTGGTTTTTGGGCTCTAAAGCGTTATTCTTTCCACCTACAGTCACCATATCAAACATGGACTACCCATGGGATGAAGATGTTTCCTATCGATTTTGGGGTCAAAAGGTAAAAGGTCACGCGCACTGGACATTGAAGTAGCAATATGGTTTCCGGGCTCTAAAGCGTTATCCTTTCCACCTACAGTCACCATATCATACATATGGACTACCCATGGGATGAAGATGTTCCCTATTGATTTTGGGGTCAAAAGGTTAAAGGTCATACACACTGGACATCGAAGTAGCAATATGGTTTGGTTTGTCATGCCATTTATTTTTTACACTCAGAAAAGAGGTAGTTTATACCTACTACAAACACCTTTTCGGAGATTGGGGTAAGCGGGGGGTATTCTTAGTGAACATTGCTCACAGTATCTCTTGTTGATCTTGCAATGTATGAAACATGCAAATTAATATGCAAAATGGAAAACGAACGTTCGCTACTGCAAAGAATTGCATACACGAAAAATGATACATTTTCGAGTGAAGTTCTGGGGAGTACTATATTTACTTCTAGAGTGTACCAATAGCTGAAGAACAAATTCCCTTTCTATAAACTGATTTTCCCCACTAAGTTTTGTCCGAATTATAGTGTACATAAAACAGATGCTAGTATATGCTAGTATCGTTTCCCGATCTGCCCGAAGCTTAACTTGACTTTGTATTTCCCTCTGCTGGTTCATCTTTGATACTTCCACTTCATGCCAAATGTGACCTGTGTAGCACCTTGCTGTGTAATTCTTCACCGACTGCCTTGTGAGAACCAGCATCAAGTTATCATGAATCCTCTCTAACCATGTGCCCTTCCAAGTATCAATGTCCTTCCTTATTCCCTCAATGAACATGACTGTTGTCTGTTATACTCCGCCATTCTCAACAATTGATGTCATTGAATTCCAAGTATGTCCCTCAGGTTATTTAACTGTTTTCTAATCATCCATTTTCCTCCCAGCCTTCATCAGTTTCCAAACAGGCGTTACATATACATGTACACTGTACAAATAGCGCAGTGTTTACAAATAGAAATAGCGTCATTGTATTTATATCTTTAATGACTTTATCTCGGTGTCACTATCTATTCTTCTAGCCATTTATGTGTTTGTTAGATAATTCAGTATATATTTGTTGTTTGGTGTCCATTGTTCGTTTATTCTTCTTGTTTTATATCCTACATACAACAATCTCTTTCTACATAGTTTACTTCATCTTGTAGGATATTGACTGCTTAGTTGTTACGTATTCATGCTCAGTACTATATAAACGATAACGCTTCCTTTCTCGTCAAAAACCGTAAGCACTAAGTATAGACCTAAATTTTGAAGCCATTCACCAGCAACAGTGATGTCTACATATTGGAGAAAAGTTCCGAATGGGGACATTCAACACTATACAATCAATCGATCAATTAACTCAGATTCATCCGTCCCATTGACTACATGGGAACAAAACAATTACAGTTTGACGTATCTTTACATGTGTTATAGTGTTTTCTAGTTTGGTGGGTAACCTAATGGTTATGGTGTTTGCTTTGGAACTAAGACATCAGGGTTCAATCGGATCCCGGTGATGTGTCAAACTTTCAGCGTTTAGCATATGTTGTGACTGTTCATTCTCCCGTTGGAATGCACTACAAGTAATTGCAGGCATATCAGATATCACATTAAAACTGATTAAGGTGCTGTATCACGGTGGGTGTTTGTACGATGAAAAACTCTTACTGCCGTGAGTAAAGGTTAAAATCTGGGACATCTTCTACATTTTATCACTGTATCTGACCCCTTTCTTTTCTATAATCTCACATGTTACCCTCCACCGTGTCAGTTTTGATGAGGAACATAAAATATTCATATCTTGTTTACCGCCATTTGAATAAGAATCACTCTGATTCCATGCAAAAGTACTCAAAATTGATGATGCAAGGATGCTGAAGTTTCTCCTTGACAATATCTGTGTGGTCTTAGGTGATCAGGTCTTCCAACATTCTGTTGTGATACCCATTGTCACGAATTGTGCTCCTATGATACCTAATATATTTTGGATTTCTTTTGAGACAGAATTAATTGAAAAGCTACACGAGAATAAAGAATATCTTGTTGTGGCCTTCAACTCGACATTTAAATGTTTCGACGACGCTTTATCTATTAACAATATCCACTATACCCCTACAAACGAAGTTACAAAGGTATTCTGGATTTACCTTGTCCGTCTGTAGACATAATTTATCTAGATGATATCTATAACACCGATGAACATAGTTGATCAAAAGTGTATGTAGATGTTGTAACAATAGTAAAGCTGAGTATCTGCTATTTGGATTGAGATGTGCCAATGTTCAAGAAAGTCGTGGATTTTCTGTTCTCCGATTTGAGGGGTTGTTCACTTTGTCCAGAGTATATCTTAAGAACCAATAAAAGAAGTTTAAAAATTTGTGTATATACCATCTATACATGTATAATGAAAAGTGCACTTATGCCATTTTATTTGAGATTTTTCAACGTTCAAAAAAGTTATGGATATATACATTTTACATGTTTTTAACTGTGTCAACTTAATCGTTTCGTTTTAGCTGTTCTGTCACAGAGACCACTCTATTAAATTAGGAAATGGTATAAAGGAATCATCAGTCCATTTCTTTCCCTTTATCTCCGTGTCTGTCCATGGATATATCATTTTTTTTATTAAAAGATTTATCTTACAGTGACCCATCTATATTGAATATATACTGTATATCCCTTATTTTACGCGAGTACTTACTATCACGAAATGATTCATGGACGTTAAATCGTGAGAAAATGAATTGGCGAGTGTTTTGTTGATCAAGCATATCGTGGTAAGCTACTGACAAGCAAGTTGATGGTACAGGGGTTTCAACAGTCTCAATTGAAGTCAGCATTTAGCAAATTCTATGGTCGTTATAACGATCTAGTTCGTCAGTACAACCTATCATTGGGTCAAATGCTGTCTGGCATGTTTCATGCCGATTGTTAAGCCGTTCTTGGTACACTGATTTTGACTGTGGATGACTCCGTTTACCTGATCAGGATATTGGGCTCACGGCTGGTGTGACCGGTCGACATGGGATGCTTACTCCTCCTAGGCACCTGATTCCACCTCTTGTGTGTCCAGGGGTCCGTGTTTGCCCAGCTATCTATTTTGTATTGGTTGTAGGAGTTATGAGATTGATCACTGTTCGTTATATTCCCCTTTCATCTATACATTTTACAAGTTTTTAACTGTATCAACTTAATCGTTTCCTTTTAGCTGTTCTGCCACATAGACCACTGTTTCAAATTAGGAAATTGTATAAAGGAATCATCAGTTCATTCCTTTCCCTTTATCTGCGTGTCGGTCTATGGATATGATTTTGTTAATAACTGGTGTATCTATATTGATTGGATACTGTGGACTCTTTATTTTTTGCGAGTACTTATTATAGCGAAATTACTTATTGGCGTCAAATCGCAAGAAAATAAATTGGTGAGTGTTCCATTGATCAAGTATATTTGCATGTATTTTAGCAATACAACAATAAAGGCGAGAGATATTTTCTAACAGGTGATGTTTCTCGCGAAATTACGCGATAATGAATTTCTGGCGTATGTTGAGGAATTTGCAGTATCCCATCGAAAAAACAATCAGAACTTACATTGTATATCAAGCATATAAAATAAATTTAGTAATGCTATATTGCAGAATTCTGTTGCAGACATGCTATCAAGATCTACGACATACAGACAGTTTAGAAACAAGGTCAGACGCGGTCAGTCTCTTGGGGGGAAATCATACCTTCATTTATTGTGACATAAAATAAGGTGGCATTTTCTAAAGAACAATGCAAATATGAATGATTTTTAAAAACATCAGACTCCTATAGTATTTTTCAAAACGTAAATAAAAATATGATTGTAAATTGCATCTCCAATATGTATCTGTGGTCCATGTACATCAGTTATTAATATATATAAATGCCTAGTTGCCTAGATGGACGAGCGGTCTAGCGCGCTGGTTACATGCTGCTAGGAGATTTGGTTCCGCAGGTCGTGAGTTCAATCCCGGGTAGGGGCGGAAGTGGGTATAGATATGACCGGTCAACAAGAGATGCGTACTCTTCCTAGACACTTGATCCCCTTTATCTGGTGTGTGTTGGCCTCTGTGTTTGTGTTCGGGATTATACTTTGTTGTTGCATCACTTTTTTTCAAGCTTATCCTGGTGATTCATGTATCCCTACGTCCCCTTCATAAGGCGCTTCCTTAGTTGGTCAGGTTTTCCTTTATGTTGAATATGAATAACATAATGTTGATTCTATCAATTGCATGTCTTATCTTTAGTATGTTTCATTATGCTTCTCTGTCGATATTGCTTAAAATACAAGATTTGCCGACCTGACGGAATCACAACTACCAAAACAGCTTGATGTATTGCTTGCTGATTTTTGGGGCTGATTACATACATGCATGTATCAATACCTAAAATTCAAGGTGGCTTTGTCAGTACGAATTGAATTATATCTTCTGCTTTTTCAGGGATTATACACATTTAATTGAGCATGATAGAAAAATAGATGCATGTAGTTAAACAGCCTATTGTACAATTGTTTTAAATTCGCTACGCAAATATGTTTAATGAATTTCCAATTTGCTGAGTTAATACACTTACCAATTTGAGATGAAAATACCGGTGTGTTAGTTTTATTTACAACAGATTTGATACATTTGTAAAATGATGTACATGCATGTAAAGCGTATAAGGTACCAGTTTTGATGCACCAGATGCGCATTTCGACAAATAATGTCTCTTTAGTGATACTCAAGCTGAAATTTTGGAAATTCAAAATGACAAAAACTTGTAAGAGCAAAAAGGAAAACTAGAGTTCCCAAAAAATGGAGCCAAGTTCGTCCAAGGATCAGAGCTGTGCATGGAGGAGATATAATCCTTAATTTGGAAATGAAATTCTAAATTTTATCCCAGAAATTAAATATACATCCTTATTGTCAAGCTAGCAACGAAGTACTGAACTACTGGGCTGAAGACAACCTCTGGGACTAACAGTCCACCAGCAGAGGCCTCGACCCAGGGGTCTATTATTCTAGGCACGCAACGGACGCCCCTTGTATATATACAAAAATACGTCTAATCTCGGTGGTGGGTTAGTAGTTACATGTGTATGATGTAGATACGTTCATTTAAGGATGTGGTAAGTTTTTAAAATTGAAGCGCTTCCGATGTTTATGCGAATTATCCTGTAATGAAATATACATATTTGCATATTAACCCCTCAAAATCAAACAGTTATATGTGTGTTTGTGTGGTAAATATATACCCTATGTACCTTCAGAAATTTTCCACTAATTCCAATGGGTTTAATCTACGTTCAGAATGAAACTCACATGTATGATATCACCACTGTTTATTTTCTGTAAATACCGTGTGCATGGTCAGTGACGGCTGTCCTATGGCTTTTCTAATATCAAACCGCAACATTTTTGTAAAGGTTCTGGTCTAGAACATTTAAATGTGAAAAAGATATTGATTACCTATCTTTATTTACACAATGCTTCTGATTTACAATATAGATTTACATTCATGATTTAAATATGTTTTAATATTTCACAGATTCAACAAACTTACTAAGTGCTTCCTATGAAAACACTGTTAGTGTTAATGATACATATATCGCAAATTGAAATGAATGTCACCAGATATCGCTTGTCTATAATTTGTCCTTTCCCTGAATCTTTTTAAGTCAAGCTGTTGATTTCGCACGCCTTATACTGCTTTGAAAGTGTTAAATATATTGAAACATAACAAACTTATTTAAGACGCTCTTGCGGTCGAAAAGTAAAATGTGTCTCCATTTTCAAGCCTAAGGTATGTAATTAATGTAATTCGCCATATATTTGAGTTCCATTAATACATTCATTTGAGTGTAAAATATTATTTTGACGAATGACTACATCACTGACACAGTCCTACTGTCGGGATTATGCGAACGCTTTACTTTAAACTTAGTAATTTTGAATCACTTAATGAAATGAGAGACAGCTTTATATTCTAATCAAGTAGTAACTGATTTATATCATCTGCTAAATCATTTTCCTCTGATATGATACATAATTTCGCTGCAGAACAGCATACCCTTTTAACTTGTGCTGGGTTGCAATATACTTCACCTGGGCTGGTTGAATTCTCTAATCACCATTTGTCTGTCTGTCCGTCTGTCCATTTTTCTGTCTGTAACCCTTTTCACACCTTCATCTTCTCCAGAACCGCTGTGACAATTGAAATCAAAATTTGGAAAATATACTTTAGTAAAGGGGGTTCAAGTATGTTCAAATGAATCGCCGTGTCCTTTCAAAGGGTAGACTATCAAGAAGAATAAGAAATAGAGTGTGTTTAAAAACACCGGCTTTTAAAGTTTAAATCTGCATGAATACTTCCTGATACGGTGGAAATTAACGTTTGTCCAAATCATGATCCCAGGGGATAAGATGATACCACAATAGGAAATCAATGGTTTACCTGTAAATATAGAGAGGCATCTTTAGAAATATTCTTCCAAAAAACAGCTAGGCCAGAACGAATGAAATTTTCTTTCAAAGAACAGCTGGGCCAGAAACAAAATGAAATTTACATGAAAGTTTTTTCCTTTTAAAAAGTATTTTCAAATGTGTTGAAATTGTTGTCCCCGGAGGTAGGATGGAGTCACAGTAGGGGATTAAAGTTTAACATGCGGATATAATAGGTACAAAATTTTAAAAAAATCTTCCCCAAAACAGCAGAAGAAAAACATGTTGATATGCTAGCATCCATAGGTGGTGCAAATTCAACATTGTTCAGTTGTGGCTCCTCGAATGCACACTAGGGATTCAAATTTTACGTGGAAATGTATAAGGAGTATCTTTTACACCCTCCATATCAACAACAATAGAGTCATGATCAGTCAAATTGGTATGCAAGTATTTTACGGTAGCTTAAAGTTCATTTCAAAGGGCCCTTGGGGTAGAGTTGGACAATAGCAGATCGAAGTTGTATTTGGAAATATACAGGACATTAGTTTAAACGTTTTTTTTTCTTTCAAGAGTACCAGGGCCACACTGCATCCTGCATCATACCCTAATGCTTATGTTTTCAAGTTGTATATATTCAAGATTTATATACCCCCACAACTCCATGCATAGTCAAGGGGTATTGTTTCCTCCTGCATGTCCGAAACTTTAACCTTGCTCATAACTTTTGTATAATGAATGATTTGGATCTCATGATATGCACATTCATTTTGACAATTTCATTCCATGATGCCTGACCAAGTGAGCCCGACCTTCTTCAGAGCATCAAGGCCATGCAAGTCCTATGTCAGTGTTTAGGCATCCCATGTTGTGTGAATTCAAGCCCGCCCATGCCGTGACCTTTTGTGAGGTCACAATACGGGATCAACTGATTGAATGGGGATGTTGATTTCCAAACATCTTTTAAAAATCACAACTGTTAAATAACAACAGTACCAACGTAACTCGGGTGGGGGATGTGAACCATGGACCTCTTGTTTATTAAGAATATAGAAAATTGAAAGATTTTTTTCTTATATTCAAAACAATGAAATTGTGCATGGTGTCTATCGTAACTGCTTTATGTTCATTTATCAAACACAAATAAGCTACACGTCTCTGCTTTTATAAACACCCCTTACAATGATATTAGCCATGTAGTCCAAATTATCCTGTGTGTAATAACAAAGTCCACGAAACATGAATGCTAGCTTGTGATAAGTAAGATAGTGAAATGGAATCTGTTTTAGGGTTCATGGGGTCTATTGATCTATGCAGTTTAATAGGTCTATTTTTGTCCTTTTCTTCCTTATTTTTTTTATATCATCAATATGTATTTGATATTTTTGGATAATCATACATTAGGAAAATAACTCAAAAGGGCAACCATGTCGTTTCAACTCAACAAACCTGATTTTGTCGTGACGGCTCATATATATTCCTTGTATTCTATTCATGTTTAGTACAATTGATTTCCATTCACAAAACTTTCACAAAAATAGTAATAGAAGCCGTATGGAGTTTATCCTGGACATATGCAGATAGTGCAAACATTCAGATTGAATAGTGATAGAGAACTACGTGTATGATTACGAATTTTAAAATATATCGCAATTCTCTGATGTGTGTTTAAGATGATGCTTTGATTATTTGACATGGAGAATGGTGGATGTACAGGTGTATTATTGTTATTCATTGTAGTTTTATATATATACTAGAAAGTGTTGTCCATTTAACAAAATATAGTAAATAAAACAACTGATGTAACTGTATCTTGTGTTATCTTAGAGGAGAAGATGAGAGCACTTGGTGATTACAGCGTATGGAAAACAGAAATATCAGGTAATCAACTTTTTATACTCAAAGTTGTGTGAGTGATAATTCAATCACTTTTACTTTAAAATGATATTACTAAATAAATACCTACACTGTATTTAAAAAGGTGCAAATAACGATAATTTTATGCTGAACTGTACAACAAATGGGCGAATTCAATATTACAAGCAATGTCCGTTTAAAAAAGGTATTGGAAATTGCGAACGATTGCATTACTTAGTTTTGTCATTAAAACAACATAACCTCACAAGTTCCGGTATTATCGTAAATTGATACGTTCAATTCATCAATATAAAATGTAACATCCATTGTGTATATTTGTTTGAAGAAAAACTATTATTGATCCATGCAACTTCTTAATACCTACTAGTATTAATATACCATCTTAGATATGAATGGAATATGAATTTTAATGTTTTAGCTCTGCATAGTGCAAAACACTTTAATATGAATGTATTACGATTCACGCACTCTCTATTATAACATACATGAAAGATCAACAAGATCAAAGATCAATAGTTCACTGTCCAATGTACATGAAATACATATAATTTATTTCATATATATATATATATATATATATATATAAAACAGAGATCAACCGGAATAAGCATGGTGACATCTGTTACAGAATAAATAATAATCAAACCAACAAATTGAAAATTAAATCCCTAAAATGATGTGTTATTCATCGAGTGTATTTTGTTTAAAATCCCTCTCGAGAACACTCTAATTAATATCAGACTTCTTAGATCCGCGCCGTATACTTTGAATAGCGACTGCGAGTTATTATTATTATTATTTTATTCATTTATAAAACGCAAAATTACAGATAGTTTCTATGCGCTGTACAATGTGCCAATAATCAATGATAATATACTAATAAAAGACCTATAAAGGAGATGATAAAACAATGACAGGAATTTGAATAAAACATGGTAGTAAGATGACAAAGTGGTTGACTGATACTTGACAAGATACGATAGGCATACAGGTATTCGTATGGTGGATCAAAGTTCTGTTTGCAAGAGCTGGTGCATGAAATCCTTGATATTACACTGAATTTTACATTCACAGGGCATATTCACGCTTGAACAAGAGTGTTTTCATGGTCTTGCGGAATGACCCATGTGCTTTAAGCTCTCGAAGTTCCAGTGGCAGTTTATTCCACAATTGTGCACCTAGTGTTTTTAATGGCACTTTCACCGTATTTGTTTGATGATTTTTCTGGTTATCTTAGGATCTGATTTTACTTAGATTGCCCTCGAAAATTTTTCACTCATATGAAAACATCATCTTTGGCGGTGAAGGGCTGCAAAATTTAAGCCTATGATCGACGCATTCGGCTTTTGGACAAGGAGGGTTCTTTAACGTCTCATACCTTTTGTGACATGGGACCTCAGTTTATTTTTGCGATCTCATCTGAAAGACCGGCCCGTTTAGTTACCTCGTAAGACAAGCAAAGGGTACTGCAGACCTTATCTAACCCAGATCTTTACGGAAAATGTTAATGTAAAATTTAATTAAGATATATGAAAGTCAATGTTAACATGATGTTATTTTTTACACTTTCATCCATTCTTTTGTAATGGACAAGATCACGCCGCTGTATTTCAGTGCATCCATTTTCAGTACGTCTGTGTGTCAGTCTGTCATTCCATATTTATACTCTTCGCAACAAAGTTGCGGAGGGCATAATGTTTTTGACTCGTCCATCAGTCTGTTTGTCTCTTTTTTCGGTGCAACTCCTTTGAGACGGCTCAACAGAATTTCGTGAAACTTTGTAGTTAATAAGGACACACTATGTAGATGTGCATATTCCCAAGACAATTCTGATTCAATATTTTTTTCTGAAAGTCATGGCTCTTTCGTTCTTGGGATTTCGAATTCGTCTGTCCTGTTCTTGTCAGCACAACTCCTCTGAGACTGCTCAACAGAATTGCGTGAAACTTTGTTGTTCATAAGGACACACTGTGTAGATGTACATGGTTCCACTAAAATTCTGATTCAATATTTTTGCAAGAGTTATATCCCTATTGAACTTAGAATGTCGAGGTTGTCTGTCCTGTTCGTGTAGTAATGCATATCATTACCATTCATTGTATGAGGCATTGCTAAGCAATGTTGGAGCATGGTGTATGTGAACATGTTCACCTTTACTTTCTTTAATCTAAAATGAATCTACAGTCATAGTGTATTTTATACATACATATCTTGTATATGAAGTAACATGGTAAATATCAAGGTTTCCACGATTTATATTATATTGTAAGTCGTATGTGTAAGAAGAATACACAAGTTAAAAAATGGGACTTGGATTTACTGTGAGGCTTTATTTTCTTGACTGGAACAGGAATGATCAAAGTCGTAGTAAAACAATATGCTTTATCATGCATTGACCTACATATTTTTGTGTGAGGTTTCTCAAATATGCGGAACGTGCTACAACGTTTTGTTATAACTCGTCGTGAATATCGAGAGTAATAAAGGCATAATTATCCATCCTAATTAAGAATGTGATACCAACTATTTAGACAAGACTCCGGGTTTTAAAGGAAGACTGTAATTGAGTGAAAACAAACCCAAGAAAACCCACCTTACCAGGTTGATTAGGAAATGCAATAAATGTAGGTCTTTCCGAAATTTCCAGAATCTTCACACAATCTATCTTAACTAGGGAATACAAAACACAGTTCAAATAGGATTCCTCAGATGTGTCAGGCTTTCCGTGGTAATTAGGTAATGTTGTCAAAGACGATTTTGTAGACATCCCGGGATTGTCCTACCTGCTGGGGTGAGGATACACTGTCATTATGTTGTACATAGTCCAGGGAATTGGTGTATGTGATACAGCAATAGCTTTGTAAATCTAACTACATATTGCCAGCTATTTCTACTGTCATATGAAAGCTTATTAATAAGCATTGTTCTTTCCTCTTAGTATGCAGCGGTTGAGTTAGTTGAATTTGATAGGCTAAGAAAATGTTTCAGGTGAAATAAACATATATAGATGGTTCAATTTTTTAGTTACTGTTTCACTTTTATCAGTGATAGGGGAACTATAATGTATATTACACTGTATTCATTGCACCAACTTGCTCATTATCTCAAATTAAACTACATGTATTCAGTTCTAAGTGTCTTGTATTCCATAACACATTCAATTTAATGTTCATGTATCAAGCAATAAAATAGCCATCAATTGTATTGCAACTAGACACACCATTGCCATTAGTCGGTTTTATTCATGTTAGTTTCACTGCCAGAGCGTTAACAATGTTAGTTTTTTTAAAGCACGAAATATTGTAAATACTGGTCTGGGCCTAGTCTGGCCTCAAAGTTGGTCTGACCCCAATTTTGTCCTCTAATTTAGCTTCAACCCAACAAATAGTCCAATAATGTCATCTATTTTAAATAGTGTATACTTTTTGGTGTGTACTAGTTGAAAAGTTAGGAAGGCAAAAGAAAACGATTTTATCAATATATTGATCAATAAATGTTCGATAAAATCGTACGGATTGGTGGTAGTTCATGATCATTTTAAATGACACATTTACAAAACAACAAAAACATATCATTTTCGAGTTATGACTTTGAAAAACTGAAATCAATAATAAATAAATCAATGAAATCAATGAAAATTTAAAATTGAGAATTCTTAGTTTTGGTTGAGGCAAAAACTATTTTTTTAGATATCGAATATGAGGCCAAGCCAGCATTTGAGGCCAGGCCAAAATTTGTGTTGAAGCCAAAGTAGAGGCCAAAATTGGGGTCAGGCCAATTCTGAGGTCTTATAGTATGCCTATAGACACTCCATTTGGCATACACCAACAAGTGAAAACAACCCTGTTAAATGATCACATCCGCCATGAGTCTTGTATCTTAATAAGAGAAAGCAGAAATCCCTAGTCAAAATCGGTATACAAAGAACGGCCTAACCATTGGTATGAAACATGTCAGACAGCATTTACACATCCGTGTTATAAGAAAGTCAGTTAGAACTGTAGATTCACTAATATACGCTTTGAACAATCTGAATATCTCTGCATCAGGAATTTTCGCCGAAAGGAAATAACGTAATCAGTAACATAAAGTGTTCTACAGGCTGTATCCCATTTTGATTAATAGTCAGCTGTTTCTTTCAAAGAATCGAACCTAGATAGATATTATGGGTACGTATAATGAAGGCGACTGTTACTCAAGTTACATGCATTATGTGGTTGTATTTGATATGAACAGTGTCTACTGCGCAATCATAAGATGAAGACCACACAAGATGAAGACCACATAATCCGAATCACAAATATTTTCAAACACACAAAATACATCAATGATCATATATACAAGTTAGGATTTTGAAGGTGGGTTGGGGTCAATGTTCAAAGGTGAAATTGGACATATGAATATAATGACCACCTAATGATTAGAAAACCTTTTACTTGACAGACATCAAACCTGGCACACTTGGATATCTTCAGAAGTAGATTACCTCTTTTGATTGTGAGGTCACATGATCAAAGGTAGAGGGTAAAAGTGGACATACGAATATACTATCTGTTTATTATCTCTAGAACACTTTACTATACACAAATCAAATTTGGTACACTGGTACATCGTAAGGAGTAGATGACCACTATTGATCATGGGTTGCATGGTCAATCCACTCTGGACATAAGAAAAGTTTGTCTGCTCAATATCTTGAATTGGTTTGGCACTACTATCATAATCAATGAAATTATGTGTGTGCATAACCCTTGTATAATTTTGCACCATGGTGGGCATCTATGTTTTACAAACATTTCTTGTTTTATATTATTCCATGTGCGAGTTCAAAGGGGGTGCTAGAAGATGAAAACGGAAGGACAGTTTTATCACTAGAATTTTATAAAAGAGTAGGGCGGACATACATGTGTAACTACAAACTTAATTTGATTCAGTATATAGTGAAGAGATTTACACTTCACCAGACACATCATTCCCTGGCATACATACCTAACTATAACATATTATTCATTTTATATAGAATTATTATACGCCCGTCCTTGGTCGGAACATATTTGGGTACAGTAATGACTATACGTATGTCCGTTCAGACTTTCTGTTTCTGTTTTCATTTCTCTGCCACATATCAAGCTAAAACTTGTTATGTAGCTTATTTGTGGGTCATTCTAAATCATGTAATAATTTTGATTCATTTTGACATATCTCTTGCAGGAGTGTGTCCTTTTATTTTAAAATTCTTTTGATATGGAGTGTACATAAATTGTCTTGTTATCTCCTCTGATAGTTTTCAAATGAGGACTTTTTTTTATTTTGAGGAGTGTTTCTATGAATGTTATTGATGTGCATATGACAGGGATTTTAATTTTCCTCAGTTTTTTTGAGAACAGTGCACGTTGTTGAACGTAGTTAGTTTCGGGAAAGTATTATATAGAGAGCACATGACATGTCCGTCTAATGCGTTTTTGTCGTATTATTTATAGACACTATGAGATTGTGCAGTTCTTCACTTTTTCAAGTTTTTCTTTAGTAGAAATATTCCCATGGTGGTGTTCAAATTAGTGTAGGGAGGGGTGTGTCTCCACAAACAACGATATTATCATCACCATTGTTTTTAAAATAGTGGAATATCGTACTCTCAAAATTTCAGGTCCCAGGGAAGGTGGTCATTAATGTTTCCGATCCCGATGTTTATTCACTAAGTACAATGCATTATGAACAAAAAGTATAGGAAAGATCTTCATAACTAGAGAAAGTACCATCACCATTTTCACAATGATGGGAACTGACCACTAATACCTTCATCTCCAATTTTAGCTCTTCTGAGCCGAAGGCTCAAAGAGCTAATCATATGGCCATATGTCTGGCGTGCGGTGTGCTTCGACTTTTTGGAAAAAGGGCTATATCTCAAGAACCTCTTGGCCAATTTTTGTCAAATTTGTCAAAGGGTATCCTTGGACCAAGGGCTTTCATTTGTACTAAAATTAGGGTTGTGACCCTTTAACAAAGGAGATAATTAGGAAAATGCAAACAAAAGTAGTGGTTGCTAAAAAGTCTTCTTAAGAACCACTGGGCAAATTATCACCAATCGTATGCATAAGGATGATGATGGGTTGTAGATAAAAAAAAAAGTGTTCAAGGCATCATCCAGGGGCAAAGGGTGCGGTCTTAAGGTCACTTCAAAGTTGACCTTAAATTTTGTTTTGTTAAAACTTTGATATTTTGCTTAGTGTAAGAACTAGGATCATCAAATTTTGTCAGTTGATGCATCTTAGGACCTAATATAATGTTGTTTCAAAAGTAGGCCATGGTGACCTACTTTTTGAATTTCGCAGGTAATTATTATTAAATGGATTTTGATGCATATCTTGGACACTTTTGAGCCTATGATCATCAAAAGTTGTCAGTTGATGGATCATAGGACCTTGAGCTGCGTCATGTGAAAATTATGCCATGACCTACTTTCTGAATTTCATGGCTAATTATTTATGAATACATTTTAGGTTATCATTTCAGATACCGAGAGGTTTAGAATCATCACACCTTGTAAGTTGATGCGTCTAGAGGCCTCGAAACATTTTTATGAAAAAGTAGGTCACAGTGACCTACTTTTGAATTTTGTAGACATTCAAATTTCACATTTCAATTTTAGGTGCATATTTTGGACACTATGAAAGCTAGGATAATCAAACTTTGTCAGTTGATGCATCTTGATTCTTCATAGTTTGCTGACCAAAACGTAGGTCACCGTGACCTACTTTTGGAATTTGACGGCTATATTTTAATATTTCTGATACCACTTGACTTACAATTATCAAACTTTGTCAGTTGATGCATGTTGAGTTGTCAGAGTGTGTTGACTAAAAAGTAGGTCACCGTGACCTATTTTTGGATTTTGACGGCCATATTTGAATATTTCAGATACTATTTGACTTACAATCATCAAACTTTGTCAGTTGATGGGTCTTGAGTCTTCAGTGTGTGTCGACCAAAAAGTAGGTCACTGTGACCTACTTTTGGAATTTCACGTTTATATCTGAAATTTCAGATACTATTTTACTTCAATTATCAAACTTTGTCAGTTGATGCATCTTGAGTCTTTGGAGTATGTCGACCAAAAAGTAGGTCACTGTGGCATTCTTTTGGAATTTGACGGCTATATTTGAATACTATTTAACTTGTCAGTTGATGCATCTTGAGTGTTCGGTGTGTCGACCAAATGTAGGTGACCGTGACCTACTTTTGGACAGTTACATTTAAATTTTCAGGTACTATTTGACTTAACATCATCAAACTTTGTTAATTGATGAATCTTGGTTAGTGAGAATTTTTGCCTGTTCTACAATGTATCAGAAGAGCGATTCTAGGCCCATGGGCCTCTTGTTATATCATGTGACAGAGTGCACTCTTTATTACAAATGCAATCTATCAGTGGGTTACATGCTATCTACCGCGTGTCAAAATAATTGTAAGACCATCTTTAGATGCTGGTTTTGACTACGGATTACTCTGTTTACCTGGTTAAGACATAAAGCCCACGGCAAGTGTAACCGATGAACAGGGAATGCGTACTTCTCTTAGACACATAAACCCACCAATGCTGTATCCAGGGGTCCGTGTTTGCCATACACCAAACGTTGTATTCAGAGTGTTTAGCGGTAGTGGCATATGATCAATCAATTTTTGCATCATGGTTTTATTTATTTATATCCCCCCTCGTGCTGAAAGAGGCATATTCTGTTTGTACTTTATATCAGTCTGTCTGTCATGCATTCATGTAAACACTTTTCCTCTTATATATTTAACCAGATAGACTTGAAGCGTTGTACAATGCTTCATAGACATGGAAAATGCCCCCATGCAATTGTGCGTAGACTGTAAAAATACCGATTCATTGATAACGGGAAGTCATCCTTATGTTCCATCGTTTCATGTACTTCATAAGTTATGTATACTTACCTTGTACATAGTGTACGCATGTTTTAAGATCGTAATAGCGTACTATTTAAACAAGCGTGCATACTACACCTTTTATCGAAGTTGCCATTTTCTGACACCCTCTCTCTCACCGATCGCGACAGTATTTTGTTTCACAAATATAAAGAAAATTGAAAAAGAAAAAAAAAATGAAATACCAATAAAAGACATTGCCTTTCAACTCTTATTTCTTCTCTGTTATTCACCTTTAGAAAATATTTTTACAAGCCTATCTAATAAACAAGAGGTTTTCATTCCCCTCAACATTGAAAAGATAAAGTTACAATGACAACCTCTTTTTCTGTTCTGCAGCTGTTGTTTGTGCTCTCTCCTTTTTCTTGTGAAAATGTGATCGCCATTTCATAACTTAATATTCTTTCCATTCTCTGTCCATATATATTGCTGTCATAGCGCCGCAATTACAATATTCTTGACACTTTCGAACACCTATACAAACATTTACTTCATGCCTCGTTCACACTAAAAAAAAATAATTCGCATTAAACGTAAGTTAATGCGAATTAAATCTGAACAGCATTCACATGGAAATTTTAATGCACATCCGTGTGAACTCGGCATGAACTTCATCAAAATCATGTTGCAGATTAGTTTAAGAAGAAATGCTTTTAGCGCTTGTAAAACAATTCCTGAAACATTGATTTTGATGGAATTAATGTATTTGTCCGAATTAAAAAAAATCGTACCTGCATATATCATTAGCTCACCTGAGCTGAGAGCTCAAGTGAATTTTTCTGATCGCCTTCTCTGCGTCGTATGTTCGTCTGTCTGTCAGTCTGTAAACTTTTAACATTTTTGACTTCTTTTCCAGAATCACTGGGCCAATTATAACTAAACTTAGCCAAAGGCATCCTTGGGTAAAGGGCTTTCACCTTTGTTCAGATGAAGGGCCATACCCTTTTCAAAGGGGAGATGATGACAAAAATGCAAAAATAGGGTGGGGTCATTTAAAATTTTTCTCAAAAACCAC
Organism: Ostrea edulis; assembly: GCF_947568905.1. NCBI lineage: Eukaryota > Metazoa > Mollusca > Bivalvia > Ostreida > Ostreidae > Ostrea > Ostrea edulis. The sequence goes on along the minus strand of NC_079166.1, from coordinate 77,337,067 downwards.
TGGGCATACTCTATAATAACTTTCAGCCTACATTCTTCTCATTCACTAATATTGATATAAAAATAGTGGAGGTAGGGAGACAGTCATTCGCTATATACTTGTATTTCTTTGCATATGAAAATAACAAATAATGATCATTCAGACCCACAAATTAACATCACTGGCTATATAACCATTCACAAAGACTAATCGACGAGGTGGTGCCATATGTACCTACATTAGGGAATATCTTGCATTCACTCTGGTTGAGATTCAAGGAATAAGAGATAGCGATGAGATTTTGTTCTTAGATTTCCTGCTGCCAAAGACAAAACCAGTTATTGTTGGAACGTGTTATGGACCTCCAACTCCGTCAACTTTTCCTGAGGGATAGGATTGTTTTGCTGTTTTTTCGCAACACTCAACATTTTTTTCCAGTTATATGGTGGTGCCCAGTTTTTATTGGTGGAAGAGAGAACCCAGATACAATGTACCTGGGGAGACACAACCGACCTCCCGAAAGTAAACTGGGAAACTTTCTCACTTACCGGCGCGAGTGGGATTCGAACCCGCGCTGACTAGAGGTGAGAGGCCGTGTGATATTGAGCGCGATGCTCTAACCACTCGCCCACGGAGCCACCCTGAGAGATTGGAGAAATCCCTCACTGAAGTGTGAAATATCTCTTCTTTAAAATGTGATTTTAACATTTACACCTTCAATACCAACAATCAACTTTTTCATGCACACATCATATCATCAAACTATTTGGACTAACTCAATTGGTTAACGAACCAACATGTATCACCGATAAATCTAAGTATTTAATGGACCATATCTTCTGTAATGATGCGTAGAAAATATGTCAATCTGGTGTCATCAATATAGGTCTTAGTGACCATTCTCGTATTTACTGTACAAGAGAATCTTACAGAACTTTTTTAGGAAAGCATGACAATATCAAAATAAGGTCTACAAAAACTTATGACAAAGACATTTTTATTACTTTTTTAACAGAAGCCGAATGAAGTAAATATTTCCATGCTAACAATGTTAACGAATCATGGTGTGCTTTTAAAGAAATTTTCGTGAACAATTTAAACAAAGTTGCGCCAGTGAAAGAAATCAGAATAAAGCAAGAGAGAGAGAGAGAGAGAGAGAGAGAGAGAGAGAGAGAGAGAGTCTGGAATGCAGAAAGAATACAAATCCTACTGTAAAATTAGAAATCTACTTCAGAATCAGTGTAACATATCCGACTACTTTCACGACAAAATAGATGAGAACAAACGTAACCCCAGAAATGTGTGGCCATGTTTTAAAAGTCTTGGGTACCAACAACATTCCAAAACTAGCGGTACTACAGTTTTGAACAGTAATGGTGGAAACTGCTTTGAGAATCAAACAATTGCAGATCACTTTAATTTATTTTTCACAATTGCAGCAAATCTTGGAGAAAAACTACCCTCTCCCAGAGATTTATACAAAGCAGCATCACATATCATTAAAAGTTTCTATAAAAAACAAGAGAAAGTATGAAACCTCCTTCATTTTAAAGCATGTTGGGGAAAATTCTGTTTATAAAGAACTCTGTTGACTTAATGTCACCAAAAGTACAGGCTTATATGGGATACCAGCCAGATTTCTCAAAGATGCAGCACCTATCACTAAGCTTCCATTACATTTTTGATAAATCAGTCTATATCGGAAGAAACAGCTCCCAAAAAACTCAAAATTGCTAAAGTTAAACCTCTTTTCAAGGAAAGTGATCGATTAAAAGCAGAAAACTATAGGCCAGTAAGCATCTTAAACAATGTGTCTAAAATTTTAGAAAAAGCAATATATAATCAACTCGAAAGTTTTCTTATTAATTATTTTATATGACTTCGAATTAGGATTCTAGTCAGAAGTTCATGTTCTACAGACAGCTGTTTAGTGCATCTTACTGATTATATCAAATCAATATCGGATAATTCTTCTTGACCTTCAGATAATTTTTGATATAGTTGATTACGGAAGCCGATAGGTGCCACGGCATAGAATTAATATCTATTTAACTCGTGGCCGCCACTTAAGTTATGTGGCGGCCGCCACTTAATTTAACTGACGGTCGCCACTTATTATCTGGCGGCCGTCAAATAAATTAACTTGCGGCTGGCAGTTAATTTATGTCGCGGCCGTCAATTAATTTATGTGGCGGCCGCCAGTTAATTTATATGGCGGCCGCCAGTTATTATCTGGCGGCCGTCAAATAAATTTACTTGCAGCAGCCAGTTAATTTATGTCGCGGCCGTCATTTAATTTATGTGGCGGCCGCCAGTTAATTTGTATGGCGGCTGCCAGTGAATTATATGGCGGCCGCCAGTAAATATAACTGGCGGCCGCAATATAAATTAACTGGCGGCCGCCACTCAATTCAAATGATTTATATGGCTGTCGCCAGTTATTCAACTCTTCTCTCTTTCTCTAACTCTCTCTCAAAATGAAAAGGGTGCAATCCCTCCCCAATGCTTAGTAATATGTATGTGATATATATAGAATTAAGAGCATTGCATTATTGTTTTTCGATTGTGTTGTTAAATACGTAGAACCACGGGGATGACCCTCCATTATTTTGACAACGTTCAATTTCTGTTATTTTCACATGCGAAACTAAGTTATTTTCACAGGTGAAATAAGATTAATTGGCGGATTGGCCCCCATTCCACTCCTTTGGTGGTACTAATGGATGGTAAAAATATAATAATGAACGGACTGATAAATGGAAGGATGAACGGAGCCCCCTCCCTCCAATTTAGGAGTACAAAGTTTGGGTAATATAGACGTTATAGGTTCCTTTTCTGCTTGTCAACTTCTCCGATGACTATCCCTACACTGCTGCGTATTTGCGTACTATTCTAAATCTTTCCAAAATAAGCATTGAGCGTTATGAATTGAATTATTGAATTGCAATTGGCAGCCACCATGTATAAATTGAGTGGCGGCCGCCAGATAAAATAACTGGCGGTTGCCAAATAATAAGTAGCGAACGCCAATTGCAACCAGACCCAACCTGACACCCAAGCTGTCCCAGAAAGGAGTCCTGGGGACTGCTCTCTCAAAATGCGGGACTGCTCTGGGACTGCTCTAGAAAGCAGTCCTAGCGGTCCCAGTAGTCCCTGGGACAGCTTTCTGGGACTGCTTTGTTCAGCCAAGCGTGAATGAATCACGTGATGTTATGATTGACAGGAAAGGGACTTTCGTGTATTCAGAATATTCACAAATCACCTCAGTAGTTTTTTCACCGCTTGCTGACGCACTTTCACTAGAGAACTTGATGGAAATAGAATAACAAGAATATATCCCTACATTCTTCGGCGGATAATTTGAATAATATGTAACGAATCATTTACAAATCAAAAATACGTGTACACGTAAGTGGAAAACAGTTTTTGCTAGTTTAATATAGACGATAAGTGAATAAATCATTTAGGCGACTTTACACACATTTATTTCAATAACGCAGTCAAGAAATAAATATAGTTATGCTACATGATTTTCAGAACCCAAGACACACTTCACATGTATGAAATATAAAAAAAATAAAATAATGAATAACAACAACAATATCACCTGATAGAACATGGACGTTAATTGATTTTACGTTGTGTTTGTGGTTATCAGACTTGTAAACTCTGCATGCATCTTTTTCACTCTTATTCATAAACTAACATTTTGGTGTAAATTGATGAAAAAGTTTCACACAAGTATTTTGAATATTTGCTGCCTCCATGTATAATGTATTGTTTTTCTCTTTAATTATATTGTAAGTCATTTATCTTCGATTCCGACTAACGTATTGTCGGCTTAGCTCCTCCCACTAGTTATTGTAACCCCGCCTGTTGGGACTGCTGGGACCGCTGGGAATGTTTTTCGGTTTGTTTACTGGGACTGCTGCGAAACTGCACTGGGACAGCTCTGGGACTGCTTTCTGTCAGGTTGGGTCCGTTTGGTACTGTTATTTATATGGCGGCCGTCAGATAACAAGTGGCGGCCGCCAGTTAAATTAAGTTGCGGCTGCTACACAAATTAAGTAGCTGCCGCCAGTTAAATTATCCTGGCACCTATCAGTTGATCATAAAATACTTTGTGAAAAATTGAATGTCATCGGCGTTAAGTCAATTGAATGTTAAATCCTATTTATCTGGGAGAAAACAAATTGTAAATGTAAACAATGCAAATTTTGCTGTATGTAATTTTACATGCGGGGTTCCTCAAGGCAGTTTACTTGGGCCTCTTTTATTTCTAGTATATGTTAAGGCAGTGGCGTACCTACATTATAGCACTGTAAGCACGTACTTACAAATATGTTTTGCAATTAATAAAAAAAAGATTGTTATTATTTCATAGCAGCTTCCGACAACGCTTTGCGTTCGTACTGGAACTAGTTTCGTTATGTTACAGACCGGTCACCATGATTATGTGGTCAGAGGGGTCGTTTTGTGACGGGGAGGGGGTTGTGGATCAGAAACCCACTCGTACCTTGGCCGTGTTATGTACTCACGGCTTAAGAATACATGTAATGACTCGTATTGACTCTGAACAATCCGTAAAGCGATTGTAACCCGACGTGAATGAAATCGTAAATATCACTTAAGCATTCGTAATAATCCGTAAACAACTCGTAAACTACCCGTAACATATCGTAAACTAACCGCAAAGATTAGAAAAAAAACTGTTTACGATTGTTTTACGGATTTTTACGAGCATTTTACGTGTTCTTGCGACCAGTTTACGATATTTACGGATTGTTACAAGTTATTTATGGGTTATTTGCATGAAATGAAATCCGTGGACAAGGGTGATTTTTTTGCCCCTATTTTCGCGGATCCTTACGAGTGTGTGCGAGTATCCGCGCTGGCCGTGTAGGTGGAAAATTTTACAATATCATAAAACACAAGTATTCAAACACTAAATATTGCTGCAAAGACGAATCTAGATATAGTGAACCGTTTGTGCCTACTCGTGGGTTAAGCAAGGAGATCACCTTTCCCCTACTCTATTTAATATATTTATTGATGATTTCTACTCACAACATATGAATTTTAACACAAACCCACTTAGGCTTCAAAATGAATAAAAATATTTGGTAATTATTCTCAGTTGTACTGGTAAACTTAAATACGCAGCTGAACAGCTGGATGGCTCTGCACGGAAAGCTTTTTATGCAAGTAAACATTTCTTACCCTTCTTATCATAAACTATCTGTGAAAACTATTTTAAAATTTTATTCTGCTCTTATTGAACATTTCATTTCACATGGTTCTGAAATTTGGATTTTAGATTTTAATATGTTCATTAACAATTGTGACCTAATACCCTTTGAAAAAATACAGCACTTAATATTTAAAGACATTTTGGGTGTACAGAAAAGCTTCAAATTTAGCCATCAAATATGAACCAGGAACATTTCCCATCTCCTTTCAAGCTCTCCTCTCTATGCTTAGATTTTACAAAATACTAAAAAGCTATGCTGATGAAAACGATATTAAAAATCCAATACTTATGGCTGCTAAACTGGAGGATGATAACCTTTATACCACTGGTTTACAGGAAAATTGGCAGGGACAAATACTAAAGTTAAGAAATAAGTTAAATCTTTTATCATCAGATATTGATAAAAGCACATTCTACAATTACCTGAAAAATTATAATATTGTCAATATTAACATGCTGCTGCAAAATACTGAATTCTCTAAACGTGGAAAATTGCTATTTTACAGTAAAATTCGAAAGAACTATGAATTACAAGACTATTTGAAATTCTCAATTGCGAAAGTAGTACGCTCTAAATTTCCCTTTCAACATCTACAATTAAGATGATGATATATCAAAGGAAAACCATTGCAAAGTACTATGCAACCCTGTTTGTATGCCAACATGTTTGGTGAATGAATACATTAATTGAACTGAATTGAACTAAAACTAGAAAGAAAAACCCCACTTTCACACAGACTCACACAATACACTAAATACACCTTCCGGAACTCTTCTTTTATCGAAATACAAGGTCACCTCTTTCATTTGTAATGTTTGGTCCTGAACTCTTCAATATACTCGATATAACAATGCCCCAGTTTGACAATGTTCACAAGCCAATGGTTTAAAAATCGTAAACTCTTGGCTAGCGAAGATGCTGTTTGACCTTCGTCGCAAGTCACGCCTATTGTGTCCGTTTACGCTACGTCAAGTGCCGTGGCTGTGGGATCAAAATTATCCTCGACTTCATGAATATTTATATTCATTGATCAGCCAATCGGCGAGCTTCCATTTTTTATGGAAAGAAAATATTCTCAAGTCATGGCGTGCTCGTAGCGGAATAATCCGAGGATTGCCGATTGAGAAGAAACTGTACACGTTTTAGCTGTAACAGTTGTAACTAATGGACGCCCTTTGTTGACTTCACCAGTGTAATAAATTTGCCATATCATATGCGTAAGCACGCCGCTTTCCTTAAATAATTGTCCGATCGACTCTACTCTTTCAGATTTCAAAACATCCACTTTACCCCGAATTTCCTTATCATGTTTCAGAATAGATTAATTTTATGAACACATAATTGACAAGCGTAACCACTACTGTTAATGCGAATTTCATTTCATAAATACATGTACTTGATATAAACTTGACTTGCTTCTGTAAACAGGGATATGTAGCCTGTTTTGTTCGTTATTACTAGTCTTGTAAACAAATACTGCAGGCTTTTAGGGCACCTGAGTAAACTCAGGTAACCTATTGCAATTGGTTGTCGTTCGTCGTCGTCAGTCGTCCGTCGTGTGTTAACCATTGAACATTTTTAACTTATTCTCGATAACTACCAGTCCCATTTCTGTTCATATTGACATGTAGCATCTTTGGGACAAGCGGGACATCAGTTGCAAACTTCAGGACTCCTGCACCCCTGGAGCCTTAGGGGCGGGACAAAAACTGCCCAAAATTGACCAATTTTCAACAATTCACTTCTATACAACCGCACACGTGTAAGAAAAACTAAATGCGTCGTGATGTAGAGCAGGATTGATTGATTGATTGTATATATAGTGTTTAATGTGTAAACACTTAAATAACATCTTCTTTAGTGTCATTGATACTAAATGGAAAGTAAATGGATATTTAGAAAAACAGGTAGTCCTTTACCAAAATTGTAAATTTGATGATCCTAAGGTTTTGGTATCAGGGTGTGGCCAAAATGGTCAGTTATTAAATGTGTGAACAATATACATTTTTAATTTCTTCTTGATAATAATCATTCCAATTTTTTTCCAATTTGATATGAAGCATATGTGGGACAAGGGGGAGGCTTAAATTGTAATAGGGCCCTTGGGGGCAGGGCAAAGACTTCCCAAAATTGACCAATTTTCATAAATCTTTAAAACCACACATGTGTAAGAAAAACGAAATGCTTAGTGATATACATGTAGCCTCCACAAAAATGTAAATTTCATGATCCTCGTTGTAGGAGTTTTGACCTCAGGGCGGAGCCAATCTCACTATATAGTGTTCATGTGTATAATACTTAGATAACATCTTCTTTAGTGTTGTTGATACTAAATTGAAAGTAAATGGATATATAGAAAGAGCAGGTAGTCCTTTACCAAGATTGTACATTTGAAGATCCCCGGGTTAGGGATTCTGACCCCAGAGTGGGACCAAACTTAGTATACAGTATTTATCTGTAAGTTTGCTGATACTGTATGAAATCTAAATGCATACTTAAGAATAGCAGAAAAAGGATGTACAAAAATTGTTATTCTACACATCTTGTTTTATACTCTTGCTGAACATTAGAATTTACCTTATACATTCAGAACAGGACAATTTTTTTTTTCTAGATTTCATAGCCCTTTGGAGTAGTGATACTTTTTCACTAGTACTCAGGTGACTGATAATACCTGTGGGCCTCTTGTTTGTTGTGGGCACAGACATTAAAGTATCAGAAATCTGTTATTGTACTTGTGATTGGTCAAAGAAATTATTGCATCACTTTATAAACATTCATGAAAATCGAGGGTTTGCTGATCATGTCGGCACGGTTTGAGGTCGGGTAGGTACTTCTGGACTTAGAACCGTGGTTAACGATGTTGCAGCTTGACATGTTACATGTATGACTGTGCAGGCCACGTTTTTTCCCGTGCTAGATGGCGCGATGTCGCTTGTCAAACAATCTTGTGATTTTCTACCGTCTTCTTTATAGAATGCATCGCTATGCGAAAACACACGGGTAAACGCGTTATCGGCTATTCGGTTGTTATCGGACATTCGCTTCAATGACGTATGTTTGGGAAACACAGGGTAACTTCATACGTTGTTTTTATTGATAAAGACACATTCTATGCCGCGGTAATTGTAATACTAAATAGGTATATGGTCATCCTTTCAGGAGCTAAAAGCGCACATCAATCAATTCCCATTTAAAAGATTAGCAGCACTGAGAATAGAAAATCCATTATGCATTTTGTAAAAATCTATCAAAAATGTAATACTAGAGCTGTAAAGAATTGTATTTATTCAAGAGGGGGTATTGATTAGCATTTTTAGACTTAAATAATCCTATACAGCATTAACTAGACACCAAATTGGTGTTTTAGTAATAAAAAATTCGTGAAACTGGTGTTGTTAAGTGTTCGGAACAAAGTAATGGAGACTTAAAACTATAGTAGTTGCGTTGTGTCATTCTTATCTGCTGGGTACTGAGTTGGTGGATCTAATAGAAATTAAAAGTTTTTTCTGGTGACAAATCGATTGATAATATATTGTTTAATGCCCCTCTCGGGAATGTTTCCCTTATATGGAGACGTCACCATTGCAGATGAAGGGCTGCAAAATTTAGGCCTATCATAGGTACTTACGGTCTTTGAGCAAGGAGGGATCTTTATCGTGCCACACCTGCTGTGACACGGGACCTCGGCTTAAGCGGTCTCATCCGAAGGACCGCCCCATTTAGTCCCATCTTACGACAAGCAGGGGATAATCAGGACCTACTCTGACCCGAATCCCCACGGGCATTTTGTATATGTATGATTAACTGTCAGACAAAATAGTAGCGTAGTACATGCAATGTATGAATCATTTTATACTAGAGAAAGGGAGCTTGGACTGGTGTCAAGTTATGAAATGATGGAGCTTTTAAAAAAAACCTTTTCCCCTAACAGTATGATTTTTTTTTAAAACTTTTAAAACAATCTAAGTCCTCATTGAATCCGAATTCATATTTTTCTTTCAGATTCCATGGATGATTTCACGTGCTACTACTATAGCTTCTCGACATGTCATTTCGAATAATAGTATAACATAGTACTGATAACTATCCCAGTGATGTTATTAAATGCAGACAATAAGTCATTAAACTTATCAGAGACACCCAAGCGAAAATACATGTATATGTTACAAGAACCTACTAAGAACTAAACCTTGATGTACCACCTACCAAATAACAATCCACATGTAAATGAAATGTAACAATACTAATTTCTACATACAATTTATAGTGTCTGACACATGTACCAGAACGCACGAACTCAAAACTCAATCGAGATGGATGGACAGGGATAAACATACATTCCCTTTGTCCACCGTGATCAAACCCTAACTTGATAGCACAGTCATTCTCTATCAAATGAGGAAATGTTTTCCGACCATGCATTACATACAATTTAGTGCCAATGCGATTTACTCCGATAAGTATGTAGAAAAGGTTTTTTGCCACGCACTTGGCACATTTATTCACTGGTCATTTGCTATGATCCTATAAGGCTGGTTCTTGTCCGGTTGTTTGATATTTGTCTCTTTAGACACGTTTTTCACTTTCATTGCATCCTTGAAATTTCACACCACATATACCTGTACGTACATGAATTCAAATATTCACACTAATTGAATAACATTGCAATTGAAGCCTGATTATGTTTGTCGCCATAAGCAGAGCAGTCTCGTAACCAGAGAGAAAACGAAGTGTACCAATGAAATCACCTATTTTTGTGTGCATAGAAACAGGGTTTCTTGTCAATTCCGAAACCCAAAAGAGTTTACAAAATTATTTTCTAAAGTGTTTTAGTGTACCAACGCATCGTGTGTACGTGGACTGATTTAACATTCGTGTTATGATTTCCCCCTCTTTGTTTTCGACAGAATGGTATAAACATGTATGGTAAATGTCACTGATGAAAGGTGAAGATAACGAACAGTGATCAATCTCATAACTCCTATAAGCAATAAGAATTAGAGAGTTGAGCAAACATTGACCCCTTAATACACCATGGATGAGAACAGGTGTCTATGACGAGTAAACATCCTCTGTCACACCCGCCGTGAGCCCTATATCTTGATAAGGTAAGCGGAGGTATCCGTAGTCAAAACCAGCGTGCCAAGAAAGAAGAATATCCTAATCCGTCTACTTCATGTCCATACACTGTATGATGTACAGTGATCCCCCGCTATAACGCCAACATTTGTACCTCGGCAATTTCGGCATTATAACGGGGGTGGCATTATATCGGGGGAAGGGGGTATGTGTACAGTTGTCATAAGAAATCAAACACATTTATCTACTACATCATGCTTTGAATGCCTGGATAATCCCGGTTTCCTGTGGTCGTAAATGCCTGATAATGGTAGGAGTATTTAATGATTTCTAGTTTTTGTTTGATGTGCAAGACGCTTACACTTAGGTGTGTCCGCCATACTTAGATTTCAAAACCAATATTGCATATCTGAACTCAGTTGATTATAATTTACGTAACTTATTATCTGCTGCAAACTTTGATATCTCGATAACTAATGGCAGATAATTGCGTAAGCCAACTCACTGAAATTTTCCTGCCGTTGATTGGTGATAATTCGCGAGGGTGATTATAACGGAAATTGACCCAATCGTACCTGTAAATAGGTTGGCGGATGGCGGCATGCGGGGGATGGCGCTATAACGGGGTTTAACATAGCAAGGAAAACAGGACTTTGAACTTTTTTGGCGATATGCGGGGGTGGCATTATAACGGGGGCAATATAACGGGGGATCACTGTACATTAAAATGATATTCAGCATGATGTTAATGATTGGAAATTGATTGAATGGACATTATGATGCTGATTAAATCATAAACCGGGGTTATATAATGCAGTTAATTTTAGACACAAATACCTTAATGGCAAAGTCTCTCTCTCTCTCTCTCTCTCTCTCTCTCTCTCTCTCTCTCTCTCTCTTTCTTTCTTTCTCAAATAATTTGTACGCAGTTTCGTACTTGCGTATAGGTAGCTACGCGTTTGCAGAGTATTATATGTCTTTCTTATAAGATAAGAATATGCAAGACTCCACGTATTTTTGTATCTGATTGCTATTTTTGATCTAACTTTAATATAATGTACATAGAAAATAAGCAAAGCCCGATGATAAGATCATACAACTTGTTTATAAAAGCAGAAAGGGGCAATCAATTTCACGTTTTATTAGAAGAGAATTCTTTCCACCTTATGTTATTTCATATACAACTCATTAAATGGTTAATGCTGAGTATTCGTGTGATTCTTACTTTCCTCTACAGTAACATCAACCTAATTACTGATAACCAGAGTTACTGATAACATTCAAAGTAATCAACCGAATTTCCGGTAACGAATTAAAATCAAAATTATTGCTTGTAGATTGACAAAACTTGTCTCAACGATTGATTGATTGTATCTTGCTTAACGTCTCACTCGAGAATTTTTCACTCATATGGAGACGTCACCAACACCGATGAATGGCTTCAAATTTAGGCCTATGCTCGGCGCTTACGGCCATTGAGCAGTGAGGGTTCTTTAGCGTGCCACACCTACTTTGACACGGGTCATCCGTTTTTAAGGTCATCTCCGAGGACCCATGACATTCACATCTGTTGCCGAGCGTTTGGCGATGGAACTGTCACTACCTGTTTTAACGACTTAGGTGTGTCGCGGCCGGGATTCGAACCCCGGGCCTTCCGCATACGGGGTGAACGGTCCGTGGTTCGAATCCCGGCCGCGACATTGGCCATATGTTATATTGTTGACAGTAAGTAATGGTTGATAAATTGCAGAAAATGTCGGGTTGCATTTACTTACAATAAAAATTGTGACCAAAATGTGTAACAAAATTGGTAAATTTTACTTTTGTAAACGTTCTATTCTTCTACATCAACACCATAGAATACATCCGCGCATTTTTCTTGAATTTTAATACTTACGGTCCAACGCAAACTAGTTGCCGTGCCCTAAAAGAACTCCAATCACAATTATTTTAAGAAAATAAACTTACCAGTCCAAAACCACTTTCAACCGAATGTCCGAATTCTACCGAATAGCCGATAACGCGTTTACCCGTGTGGAAAGGTTGTTATTGCTTTTCTTGACATTTAAAATGTTACATATCACAGTCATTGATACAATTTAAAAGATATAAGCCTTTGCTGAAAACATAAATAAAAGACGTCATGCTTTGTTAGAACACTTCTGCGGTGACAGACATCTGTCTCGCAGAAACGCATGCAACTTCTCAAATCTTATTGAACATGTAGTGGGCCGGCTCGTGCCGTCCCATAATAAACACATAATGCTATATGCCACCCCCTATTTTATTTACAGAATACCGTTAACTTGTATGGATATCCAGCATCAAAATTGTAGCATTTTTATTTTTAATCATGATACATATGTATATATAACTGCAATTTGTTTTTCTACCTACAATGCATTATTTGGCTAGTTGTATTCGGCGCCGGACGCGCCCGCGCGGCAATCGTGACCATTGTTTTCCGGTAGAATTTGCCATGGTAATAAACACTCACATGAGCTTAATTTTCTCTACTTTTTAGCTTTATCGCTTGTTTTTTTTGTTTTTTGGTTTACGGAAATAGCTTACGCAAATATCGACCCCAATCAAAGTTGTTTTTTTCAAAGACAACAAACTAATGATACTTAGTGTCTTTTAGCTATCAATATATATTTTGCCCTAAAGTGTTTATATCTATATGAGAATTCACAATTTTAGGAGCTAGGATACAACCCACAGAATTTCCCACTTTGATGACAAATTATTTACTAAATGAATGAATTATCAATAAATAAGTGTCCCTTCCCAGTGTCTAAATATTAATCAGCCGTCAGACTTTATCAATTGTTATGTACATATTTCTTTTCTTTTTTCAATATTTTTTTTTGCCTGGGCTCATATGATGTGAAAGCCCCCCCCCCCCCCCCCCACCCCCCCAACCCAACCCTAACCCGTTTATCAACACTCCAAATGCCATGCGAAACTGCGCATATAAGACCCCCTTATCTTTTTCTGATCCAGGATCAACACATTTATTTTCTTTTTATACTTATGTTTTGTAAGTATACATTAAAGATTATCGAAATCTCTTCTACGTTCAATTAAAATTCTCGTTGTCATTGATGATATTTCTTCTTGATTTATTAAATTTTTAGATAATATTTGATGTATATTTACAATCCATAAGTTAGAAAGGTGTGTAGAAGGTTCGGGGGTGGGGGGGGGGGGTGCATGATCCATCATACTTCAAGTCCCTGTCTATATATTAAAACTACCCCTATTATGACCTCACCACGTGCGACTTCTGGTAAAATATCGAACCGAAATAACGTATGATAAAAAAATAAGCGATACATTTCTATAAAAATAATTGTAACGCGCGGACGCATTATTTTTGGTCTAATTGATTTTCTCGGAATAGCAGCCTTTTGACGTAAAATTTCCAATTGATAAAGTACCGAAACCTGTACCAAAAATGTCAACGAAGCCCTGGGCCCTACATGTATGTATGGCTATGGCATTTTTAAAATTGTTCAGTATACATCAGTGGCGGAATTAGGGGAGGGGAGCGCAGCCCTGAAATTTCAAATCAAAGTCAAATCGTGGTGTGTTGTTTAAAAAAAATGTACTAAACGATACCAGAAGCAATATTTTTTTTTCCACTCCCGGAGAAATAAATCACAAAATCTCTTGATTTCTTGAATTACTTTATTGGGAGAACTTATTTTTTTCCAAAAACCCTTAATGTTTGCGTCATTTTATTAATTTCACATTATAAAAAAATGATAGAAAATGTTACAAATGACTAAATAGGGACACGTTTCAAGCTCTATAAAATCTGTTGAATCCAGGAGCTTTCGGGGGCTTCACTCTGGAGCCACTGGGGCCTTTAAGGCTGCGCCCAGACCCCTTGCTTCATAAAGTGACAACCCCTGTAACAGCAATTCCTGGATCCTCCCTAGTACATGTATATTTATCTATTTATATTTATATCTCTATCTTTCTGTCAGTCTAAATACAAGTATCAGTAGGTAGATTTAAACTGATAAGTAATGTCTTGAGTTCCAGCCCCGCTCGTGCTATGACTTCGTCAAACCTAAAAGGTAAACATAGTAATAGTGCTCCATCATAAACCGCTCAGCATTTAGAAGCGAGAGTAAGACCTTTAAGGAGGTATGCTACACCAGAGAAATTTGATGTAGATGAAAAGTGGAAAATATGTACAATATTTTGAAGTTGAAATTTTTCAAATTTACTTAATTTTGTCAAAAAATACAGTTTTAGTAGAAGGTAATCTGAAAAAATAAAATAAAACCTCTGCTGGACTTGAACCTGTGACCTACAGTTTAGTAGTCGGTATGCTAACCTACTGAGCTAATCGGCTAGGCATCTTAATTGAAAAGCAAAAGTCAAATATTGCTGATATTGATTTTTTCCTTCATGTTTTAACCCTTTCTCTACCGTATCGGTCAATATGACCGATAGCGCGTAAAAACAGGGCTACGCAAAAGGAGTGTCTATACATTTTTGAAACTACGGACGTAATATATATGTTTTATATATCATATTTTTGGAAATTTTCTATATTTTTTAACTATGCAAAAATCAATTGAATAAATAAAGCCATTAAATTAAAAAAAGCATTTAAAATGAAGGATGACTTCGTCTAAATATGACGCAACGCTTTGTCGCAAGGCCATTTCCCCCCTCGCTATGATTTTTTTTTATTTTCCCTATGACTGCAATATTTTTTATATATTTGAGAAGCATATATTCCCTGCTTTCAGTACATATAAAAATTATTTTTAATGGCTGGCAAAGTTATAAGAAAATAGCAATTTTTTGCACATATACGTTGTTTTACGATTTTATTTCGCAATGTTTAAACAGATCGGCGTTTTATCTATATTTATATATGGAAATAGGGAAACGTAAATACATCCTGTAGAAGTAGAGGAAATGTTCTTTTTGATGGACCCTTATTCATATTATAATTCTCGGTAGTTTTTATATTACGATAAAATGAAATTGGGACATGCTGCGCGGTTTTCTTAAAAATTAGCGACAAATCGACGTCGCTAAAAGCAATCGACGCGCGTCGCACAATAAAGTGGTGAAAACTATTTGTATTGTCCTCTTTTAGTAAATTCAGTACCTGTTGATACACTAAAACAACATACATACATGTATGAAATAATCAGCCAGGTATCTCTGCTTTTTTTTTTTAAAGCATAAAACCAATATTGGTTTATAACAGTTACACAACCTACATGTAACTTCATAAAACACCTATTGAGAATATTACATCGGCAGATTGAATTAAAAAAAAGATAAATAAAGTACTTCGAATTCAGATATAAACGTTATATTTGTTCGGAATAGTAATAATTTTTTTCTCTGCCAAAGAAAGAAAACAAAAAAGAAGTTCGCCTATATATAGCCTGTATACTTTTATTTTTCCGTGATCCGGATCGCGGGCCTCGCGGGCTTTTCTGAAAGTGTGCACGGAGAACACACGTGTTTCCGTTTCAACGAAAACAACACAGCTTCACCGTGACTGCCACAACCAACGCTTGTATTTTACATCTTTAAAACGACCTGATGTCAGAAGAAGATGCCCTGGATCGCCTGTTGCAGGATGACCCACACGATCATGCATTCAGTATAAATACGTACATGTAAGTTGATGTAGCCACATAGGCCGACTAAAAAGAAAACAAAAATGTGGTTTTGTCATGTTATGAAAAATTCACGATTAATTAACCACAATTTGATGCCATGGTTTGTCGTTTCATGAAAGCAAATATTTATATTTTATGATATCTAAAACAAGTGAATAACACCCTGTCCGGGTCCGGCAGTTTGATTAACACCCCTCCCCCCCCTTTTCCCCAGAATTATCTCCTTACGTGACGCGCGAGTGTAAGAAGGGGGTGTATTTAGTGTATAATGGGATGGGGTGGTTTTAATCAGACTGGGCATTCACGACCGCTGGTGAGAAGGCTATTTTCCAAGTTTTTTCCATGTTTATAAAAGAAATTATCTTTCTATGAAAAGAAAACACAATCTGTTAGGAAAACACACTTATGATAGAATTTATTATCATAATTTGAATTATTTTCTTTATTCTGTAACAGAAATAAAAACAAAATGTGTGTTTGGGCCAAAATGGGGGTGGGTTAACATCAATCAAAGTCTGATTATGACAGGCTAATGAAAAATCATATTGATTTCTCTTTTATCCAAATGCATGTATTTTATATACACTTAGTAGCTTATGACCATAAATTAAATGTGATCCATACATGCTGGTACTTGTATGCTATGAGCTGATGGGCATGTCTTCCCTTCTTGCCCACAGGGGCTCGGTTATCAGATATTGAAGTTTTGTATTATTTGTTCCTGAATAATAAATTGAAGTTTTGCATGATTTGTGTCCGAATAATAAATTATATAAATGCAAGGTGAAGATAACGAACAGTGATCAATCTCATAACTCCTACAAGCAATACAAAATAGATAGTTGGGCAAACACGGACCCCTGGACACACCAGAGGTGGGATCAGGTGCCTAGGAGGAGTAAGGATCCCCTGTTGACCGGTCACACCCGCCGTGAGCCCCATATCATGATCAGGTAAACGGAGTTATCCGCAGTCAAATCAGTGTGCCAAGTACTTTAATGTACACATGATACACCTTTTTGAAAACCTCTAAACAAGCGGATTTTGGTGGTGGATTTTATTTATATAATTTATTATTCGGACACAAATCATGCAAAACTTCAATTTATTATTCGGGAACAAATAATACAAAACTTCAATATCTGACAACCGAGCCCCTGTGTTCTTGCCGGTCTCCTCCGTGGCCGAGTGGTTAGAGCATTGCGCTCAAAATCACACGGCCTCTCATCTCTGTCGGCGCGAGTTCGAATCCCATTCGCGCCGGTAAGTGAGAAAGTTTTCCCAGTTTACTTTCGAAAGATCGGTGGTCTCTCCCCAGGTATCTGGGTTCTCTCTTCCACCAATAAAAAAAACTGGGTGCCACCAGATAACTGAAAAATTGTTGAGTTTGGCAGAAAACATCAATCAATCAATCCCCTTCTTGCCTAGATTTTCTCTAATTTCGACTAAATCCACAGCCCATCAGAGTACCATACAAGGGGATTTAGACACTGGGTACCATTAAGAAGCAATTCAATTCAACTTTTATATCTGGGGTCATTCACTTTCCCTCAGAGTTTCAGTATTTTCGCTGGACCCTGTAGGTTTTAACCTGAATTTCTTCAGTATTTGCCCTCGTGTATAATATATGCTAGGCATAATGCAGATACCTACATGATACATTTTTTTTTCATTACCCACTCTGCTACTCTCGCAATGTATAATAAAATATTCGATTCATTTCTAACACATGTATGCAATCCCTTACCATATCTTTAAATAAATTTGAGTAAATAAATTTAAGTGCGAAACTGTTCCATGCTACCGTGAAACTTAGATTTTGCTTTTTAAACATAAACCAACAATTCTTAATTGTGATTTCTTTTCTTCTTTAAAAAGGGTATTGACATCGCAATATTTAGTGGGAAGTTCCCAGGTATCATCCGCTAGCGACAGTCTACTGACAAATCCAGACATGCATTGGAAGGATGCTGATGTGGAGGACACAGGAACACCTGATCCCAGAACTGTGGCATTTCATTCGGGGTGACAACCTGCCTTTCAGTTGGTATGACTCTTTGAGGTTGAATATAGGGTTAAATCAGTGTAAATTTGATTAACATTCAAATAAATCCAGATAATACATTCACAATTGGAATCATGGCATTATGGTACACTGATATGTGTGTACCATTTTACTGTTCCTTTTTTGGTGGTTTTTTTTTTTTTTTTTTTTTTTTTTTTTGCTGCATAACTAGGGATCGTATACATACAAAATGAGACAAAACAATTTCTAATTAATTTCTAATTATAAGGTATGACACGTTTTAAGGTATGGTGGCCAATACTGATTTTATTTGCAATTTTCTTTCAGATATGGGACCCTATTATTCGGAGAACTGCAGATTTTATGAAGCTGTCTTTGACAGAAGATTTGGTTTTCTCCATCTGTGTTGCCACCAACCATTATGCTGAGATGGTCATATCTAGGGGGAAGGGTTGCCATATACTTCCCAAGGAAGTTTTCAGCCTCTCACTGAAGAGGAACTGTACAGGTATTACTAGTTTTAAAAACCGATATTGTGGCAGTGATTTCCAGTTTCAAAAGAATAATAAAATGCATAGTAAAAAGATTACCTTTACCAAAATTAATCTGGCTGTGAATGTAACTCATTTATTAAATGTGTACTACAATTACCTCTGATAAAATTTCATAAGTAATTAAATGCATACTTTTCAGAGGGCCTTGATTATCGAAAACATTTACAGAGCCAATTTGAGTATTCAAAAGCTTTGACAATACATTAGTATTTAGGACTAAGTATTAAGAAATACTTTTTTTTTCCAGATTTTTGTGCATTATCTTATACACGCCTGCTGTGAAGTTCCAGTCGATAGACAGATATTGGTCAACGCATGCCCCTGTCGGAACAACTCGTTATCAAGAATTATGTCTAGAAATAGGTTTCAAGAGGTTGAATATAAGAACATTTTTGTTAAATATGATGCAAGTACATTTAAATCTAGTGATTGAAAGTAAGTACTTGAACATTCGCTTATGTTGAACTTGGAGAGGAAAAATGGTTAGTACTTTTTGATAACATTTGATAAGGTGTTGTTGCTTAGCAACCAAATATAACTGAATAAAAAATAGATTATTTTAGATTAACAATAATTGAAAGATCTTTGTTTTAATGTTGCAATACTTATTCTATTTAATGGAACATAATGGCAAAACGTCATATTATTAGAAAATGATGGACAAGTATATAAAGTACGAAGTTTCCATTTGATGATCTTTGACCTTAATTCTCTTCATTACATTTTTTGTTAAAAACCTTTTAAAATGATTAAGATCTATTTAAAGATTATATTTTTAAAATAATGTGACATTTACTAATCATCATGGATTGTAATTACGTTTAAATTGTGTCGAATGGATGCAGAAAGGCAAATTATGGTCAAAATTGTACTATGAGTGTTGTTACTTAGCAACCAAAAATATTTGTTTGTCAATAAAATTGATTAGTTTGATTTTGTTCTTTTTATAGTATATTAAAAGGCACATTAGCTCATACATTTAGAATTTCCTATTTTTGACTCTAATCTAGTGAGAGGGGTCGTAATATATATATTTCAGAGAAAAAAGATTGCAAAAATGTGCACTTATATGACCTTTGACCTCGTAGACCTATATGAGGTCATGGGATACATTGACAAATTTTATAAGAAATTGTTCCCTGTCCAATTCCTAACAAAATTACATGGCATATGCCTACCCCAAATCGTGATCCATGCAGATTTAAATCGATTTTAAAATATTGTCATTTAGTCTCTAAAAACCTCTAAAATGTACCGGTAGAGAAAGGGTTAATGGAAGTCAGCCATTATGACGATGTAGAGTACGTCCTTAATATTAAAACGGAGGTCTCCTGTCACTTGAAACTGGCGTACGTTGGCACGTTAAAGTACCTCCACTGCTACGGCCCTGAGCGCTAAGCATAGGTCTAAATTTGTGACACGTCGCCTACAGCTTGTGGCGTCTCAATATGAGTAAATAAGTTCCCGATGGGATGTGAATTAACAACCACTAAAATGATTACTTTTCTGTACATGTATTAGACTGTGATTGTTGTCTCCCCTTCTTTGTGGGGGCGGGGTACATTACAATCTTGCTATCTTCACATCCCCACATCCCTATGTACATCATAAGATATCACCAGTGCAGGATTGACTCTAAACATTTTCCCTGGATGATGAAATGAATAAAAAGTGAAATGTTTAATTTTGAAAACAAATGTGGGATCAAACTTGATCATGTGAGTGTATCCATGTTAATGGTTTTGGTTTGCTCATTTCTGCTATTGGATTGTTTACTTTTAAACAGAAGATTATAAGAAAAATATATTTTCCCAGATTTCAACGATAATCTAAACCGTAAAATCTCAGTAAAATACCCGCATAGGCGTTGAATGAATTTGATGTAATATGATCTTTTTTATTGGGAGTTGAACTATGTTCAATCTCCCTGGGTCATCACGCACTTTTCTGCGCAGTAATTTGTATTGATTTGTATAGTGGTCGTCAGCGGGGGTTCTGTGTCAGCTGATTTACTCCTAGGTAAATCAACATAAACTTTTATAAACATCCGCCATTAAATAATCCATGTAACTTTTCTGAATTAATCTAATTTTGATAATTGATATGTAAATAAATGCAATGATATTGTATTCAAATCAATTTGAATACAAGATTTCGATCAAATTGATACTGATAGACATAGAAAAATAAAAGATAAGGTTGAAAATTGTCGTTTGTAGCGCAGCGTCACCTATAAACATTGATAGGGAAACGAACGACAACTGCACACAAGCCCTATTGACACCGTGGCGCGAAATATCGAATATGGTGCGAAACCTCAGAAAATTTACAAGAAATAACTCTACAACATTGTGTATGTGTATATATTTGTTTTTTTTTTTAATGTGATATAAAAAATGCTTACATGTTACATGTAGATTGAATTAAAACACGTCATTCCTAGTCAACAACTTTCGATTGGGATCGGAATACGAAATAAAATTTCTTATATCCGGTGGCAAAGTGAAACTGCTTCATGCTTCAAGTTATTGAATTACGTAGGAATTGCACGTTACACATTAGAGAACTGTTCATTTTAATAAAGAAAGTCACAAAATAGATACAAAATGAGTGTACCTTATTCATTACTGTTAACGAGCTTTCGTCGACTATAATCTCGAAATGGCGTGTTTCGCTGCGCTTGATGACGGTAAGGTCCACATTTTCTACGTGAGTAGTGTGATATTTGTTTATGAATTTTTTGCGCATACATGGTATGTCTCGGCTAGGAATAATGGAAACTTTCTCACCTATGTATGTAAAGACATATTAATCTCTATTTGTAAAAATGTAGAACACTTTTATCAAATGACAATGTTTGAAAACGCTTAGAGCCCTGATGTCAGAATTTCCTTTTCCAAGACATCAATATGTCAAATTCATTATCCTTTTTGAATAGTATGTACCATACTTTGTACCAGTTATCCATTTTGAATCCCCTATTACAATGGGATTTTGCTGCACTCTGTAATGTTTGAGTGGATGTCATGAGTATGTGTCAAACAGAAATTTTAAGAGCATGGGATAAGGTGCTGCCATGTATTACTTCACTATCAAAGTTTAACCCAGTTGCCACAATGTTGAATTTATGCTGCAAAAAGGACTGGAAATTGCTCTGGTCAAAACACATTGTTTATTTGTCTACAGATGAAAGAGACATGAGGATTCTCCCTCACAAACTGAAGGAAAAAAAATAGTTATGGATCTTGTACATGTATAGTTTATTAATCACTATAGATTTCCAGCATCACAAGTCTGATTCCACTATATGCTTTCCATACTGTCAGGTTCATTCACCCCCTGTTTGAGCCACAGTATAATATCCCAAATACCTTGGCAACAAATAACATTATTTGACTAGTGTTTCATTTTTAGCGGATTTGTGATGAAGTCGAACTCGGCTTATGATCTGATGAAGTGACTTTGGGCGGGCAGGCGGGCACGCATCAACATTTCATTTCCGCACCATAGCTCTTGAGCAAATTATAGGATCTCATTCAAACTTATATGGATTGTCACCCTCAGTAAGATGAGGAAGCCTATCGATTCTGGGGTCACTAGGTCAAAGGTCAAGGTCACTGGCTATAAATAGACTGAAATTTGGAGAAAATTTTGTTTTCCGCACCATAGCTCTTGAACGAATTATAGGATCTCAATCAAACTTAGATCGATTAAGTAAGACAAGAAGCCTATCGATTCCGGGGTCACAAGGTCAAAGTCACAGTGGCTATAAATAGACTGAAATTTGGAGAAAATTTTGTTTTCTTCACTATAATTTTTTAACAAATTATAGGATCTCAATTAAACTTAGATGGACTATCGCCCTTGATGAGACAAAGAAGCCTATTGATTTTGGTCAAGGGTTAAAGGTCAAGGTCACACAGGATTTAAGTCGGCTGAAATTTATGTACGCAAAATTTTGCTCCCTGCTTGATAATTCCTGAAAACATTTCTGCCGGTTCCCTCTATGCCCATTCCTTGCGCAACTTGACTTGTGCATTTCCGATGCCCGACAATTTTTAATTTTTTTGCATTTCATTTATTTTGAGTTATTATACAATTATTTACCATTCCATTGATCCTCTACAGGACTGTAGTATACTCAGGTGACAGTTTAGCATATTGGACTAGCTTTTCAAGTAATGAATCCTTAGAATTAGCTATAACTAGGATTAAACTTGAATGTATATATACAGGGGAAAAACTTCTTCATAACTGCAAGGCATTGATAACCATATTGATTTGAAAGTTTGGGCCATAATATGTGGTCACATTTTTCATGAGAATATAAAGGGGTGAAATCATAGAAAACAACAACACGACTTCAGTTACTCGAGGAGCGTTGTGGCCCACGAGGAGCGTTGTGGCCCATGGGCCTTCCATTATCCATGTTTGCTGTTGTAACGCTTTGAAAAACAACAACAGTTGATTTGTATCTAAAATCATGATAACATTCAGTCATTTATCCCCCTACCCTTCCAGTGCTATCTTTTCTAACTGAATTTCCACAATGTTCAACTCCCACGAGTACTTTAAGTACTTTGATTTGAAGAGTGTGGCCTACTTTGTTTTTTATTCATACAAAAGTACATAAAATGACCATGGAACTCTACCCCCCCCCCCCCGCACTTTCCCCCGTGTTCGTAGGTTTCAATTCAAAACTATTACATTTGAAAAATTCCATAAAGAAGATTTCAAAAGATTATGTTGGTGAACAAATGACAAATTGTTTTCGCGATGACTTCTATCCCTTTAATTTCATTAATTTCTCATTTTTGTTTCCTGAATCTGATAATTTTAACATTGGATCCTCATAGTAAATAAAATGTCCAATGTTTATATCAGTTATATATACACTGTGACAGTGTTTGTAGTATTCATGAACTTCAGACTCTTTACAAGTTGTTGTTTGTGATGTACTCATTGTTTGATATGTATTTTTTCCCAATTAAAAGTATTGTTGAAACTCTCTTCCTCCCCGGGAATATTCCAGTTAAAGCCAACCTATGTTTACATGCACAGTACGCATGAAATCTGAAATGAAAACTATGAAATAGACAAGGATGTGCAGTACATACGTATACCTATCAATCATACACTTAATCTACAGTGAATCGGATTTATAAGTATCACACTATTTACTTCAAATTCATTTTATGAATAACATTTTCTTTCAGACCAGTTCTCCTCCCTGTCTGATGACGAGGTGTGCGTGTTATTCTGTTTTCTGTGTTCTGACTCCGGTACCCCCGACTTTACTGATGCAGACTGTCTGGACGTTCTTAATGAGATACGAAAGAATATGTATGATAAGGACAGTGTAACAAGTGAGGAGGCACAGCGGACTCTGGACGGACTGAAGTCACGTGGATTTCTTTGGGATCAGGACGGAGTAGACATCACTGAGGACGTCAAGGACGAGACCATGTACCGTGTTATAGGACCTAGTATAGAAAGTAGTTTTACACTGTTCTACGTGTATCAGTTATCCAGTTATACTACAACAGTGAGGTATCTGAGATTACAGATATACACCAGGGAGTCTGGAGAGAAATGTGTCATTAGTGACGACTCGTTCTATGATTCCGTACTCATACACCGTCTACAGATGAACATACTGACCCACGTCACCATGGAGGACACGGATATCTGTGATGAAGTGTCACAGACATGTAAGTTGATATTCTCATCTTGTTGTTAATTCAAATGGAGAACAATCTCTTGAATATTCTCTTAACGTTGATTAGTACATGTATATCGACATTCTTAAATCATGTTACATGCTATAATTTCTTCTAATTAACTCGATTCATTAACATAACTGAGGATTCACACTTTCATTTGAATATCGGCCAAATTAAACATTGAAGTTAGAGTTTCTTGACTGACGTTATATATCATATGTCTGTCTCAGTCCTGTTATTCAGTATCTCACATCGCTATATCTAATGTACATTGTATCCTCTGTATCTACACATCACATGTAAGATGTCACTACTGGGAGATCACTCTTATTCTGTATATCTTAAAGTTAACACGTAATACTGCTTTCTAAACACTTACAAAAGTGAAAAAAATACCCAATAATGACGTATGAGGGATCATATGAGAAAGAGAACATTACAGGTGTTGGCAATGTTACAACACAGTGGTTCTCTACTTGCAGTTTTAAGTTACTATATATGTACAGGGGCGGATCATAAACTTTTAAACAAAATTACGTCTTCGCACCATTAGTAGCATACGGATGTACTTCATGGTATACCCCTATAACCGTATGATCTGGTATTCATGTGAGTCATTTTAAAACGCAAAGTTCAGTAACAACATATAGATGTGCATGTAACTTTAAAATATTCAACTAGGTGATTTAAAGGGGTGGGGGGTGGGGGGTAGTTATGCCATACATGTACGTATATACTAGCTGCTGCTACTCGCTACAAACAACTTTTCTTTTTTAAAAAGTGAAGACATCGGATTCGAATACTAGATGTAAGTTTGTATAAGTAAAATGAATGAATTTCACTGCGTGAAATTCAGAATTTTGACCATGAGTTCTCTGTTATGACCAATATAGTTGGAAGACTTAATTTATATTGAGTTATATAAAGAAGGGTGGGGTATAGCAATTTCTGAACATGATATAAAATATACAAGTTCGTGATATTCTAGAATTCCTTTGCACTTTCTTTTCACATTTGAAATTGGATACTCTATGTTTGACTTGAGCTTTTGTAAATGAAGCAGCAGTATGCCTGGTTATGCCTTGGGAATTCTCCTTTGTTATATATATGTATTCCTCAACACATTTTCGAACAATCTAATGAACTTCTAAATAATCTGACACAGAGTGAGGAGCGTGTAATTAATCGATATTTATTTATATATTATTCAGTGAGCATCCCTCTAGATAAAGTACGCATGACTGAGAGTGAACGAGGAGCGTTTTTAGAGGACTTACAGAAGACCGGAGAGTGTGTACAATCACAGGGCAGTGTACAACACGTCAAGTGGCTCTGGAGACTAAACCCCTCAGCGAGACCTGACATCGTGAGATCCTGTATAGGTCCCCACCCACACTGGGATATTTACATCATCAACAACACGGCTAACAGAAAACACAGTAAGTCAAAAGTAATATTAATGTAAAGAGATCTGTATAGGTCCCCACCCACACTGTGATATTTACATCATCAACAACACGGCTTACAGAAAACACAGTAAGTCGAAAGAAATAAAACGGCTTACAGAAAACTTTCTTTGATTTACTTCAAATAGTTTGTTAGAATACATAATCTCCATCAGCTGTTGGTGCAAAACCGCAAATGTAGACCTACGCCTAGCGCTCAGTGGCTTTGCATTGAGGGTTTTTTAACGTGCCAAATCAAAAAGCTTATTATGAAGGGGAGCAGAAATTACAGAGAGAATAGGGAGTCACCCACGGAACCCACCGTTTCATATTCTTTATACTACTGTAATGCATGTATGTATATTAAATCCATTAACTAACCATGAAAAATATTTAGCAGGTGCCTTGGAGTAACATCCTTTCCCCGGGTTTGTCATTTTCATGAGGTTACACAATGAATAAAGCCCCCCCCCCCCCCCCCCCCCCCCCCGCCGAAACAACAGATCAAATACTTTTTCCAACAACACTATTTTCGGGAAAATCAAACTTTCCTTTAATCGAACTAGATGTTTTCAAGATGATTAAATCTAATTTAGTCCTCCAGTTGGCATATAATACATTTATGTGACACATTAAATTTTAAAGCCTCCTAGGCCGAGTGTTTAGAGCATCGCGCTGAAAGTCACCCGGCATCTCACCTCTGTCGGCGCGGGTTCGAACACAGGCACCTTAAGTATGGATATTACTAACCTCCCCCCTTTTTTGTTTAGAATATTTTGATGGCAATAATTTCTCTGAAATGTGTGAATTCCCAGTCTATCCCAGTCTATCCCATCCCTCGTTCGATTCATGTAATCGTTTCACGCCTTTTTTAAGCTTTAGAGATTGACCTTCTACCGGTATAATAAAATGCACGTGGGATAGTAATATCCATACTTCAGGTGGAGGTGGTTCGAATCCATTGTACCATAGCTTGGCGTGCTTTCTTTTGTTAAAAGTGTGGGTTATCTGTACATAACCCACACTTTTCTTCAAACCCCGCCCACATTCTCGAAAAAACAAAACAACATCACTGTCCACTGTATGAAGTTCCTCCAGATCAAAATTGCACATATCAAACACGGATAACTGACTCAGACTAAATTCTCCAAATACATTATAGATATTCGCACTGAATCTCACTTACATGTAAACCTTAAT